>NW_015633196.1:391628-396437 GCF_001515625.1 Sinocyclocheilus rhinocerous
AGCATACACTCTAAAAAATGCTGGGTTAAATACAACCCAGTGCTGGGTAAAATAGTGACAAACCCAGCAATTGGGTTGTTTTGACCCAGCGGTTGGGTTAAATGTTTAACCCACCCTTCTGGGTAGTAACCCAACCACTGGGTCAAAACAGCCCAATTGCTGGGTTTGTCCCTATTTAACCCAGCACTGGGCTGTGTTTAACACAGCATTTTTTTTAGAGTGTAGATTTTAATTGATTATACAATCTAATAGATGGCGATTTGTCAAACCGTGAATGCAGAAACAGAGCAGACAATAAAGACTTTGACTGAACATGCACTCAGTGTTTATGATGAGCTTTAATAGTAGATGCACTCTTAAAAATAAAGCTTCCAAAAGGGTTTTTTGCAGGGATGCCACGGAACAGAGCAGACAAAAATCTAACTTAATTGGAAGCCGTGGGCCATAAGAAAATGTTGCATTATACCAAACTGTATTATATTCAAATGTATCAATAATTTTCCCTCGCTCTTGTGATAATGGCGTGGCGGGTCAAATTAATGGTCAACGAGTTTGGGAATCTCTCCCATAGAAGAACCATTTTTGGTTCCCCAAAGAACCTTTTAGTCAGCAGTTCTGAAGAGTTTTATAGTTTAGTCAAAGCGGACGTACCTTCACCGTATCAAACGGATGTCCGACCAGCACACCTGCGGCTCCTGAAACATGAACGCCTGAGAGTGAGATTGGATCCCAGTGTGGGATATTAGTCTAAGACAGCTGACAGCATACAACGGGTAGCTAGTAATCAGTTACCAGTATAACTAGAGAGCTGTTCTCGATTTCAGCAACTAGATTAGTTCTCATTTACTCTGCATGTAATTTGACTCAAGTGTTGAATGTTTCAGTGAGCGTGTGCAGATCTTCAGTCAGTCAAATGAAGCGCATTTTACCTCCAATGCATCCTGCAACAAAGTCCAGAGCCATTCCTCAGATGATGAAGATGATGATGAAGATGAGTGTGGATGTCTGTGAGCTCTGATCCTCCAGCAGCAGCAGCAGCAGGGTTTGTTCAGTCGGTCAGTCGCTGGACGTCTGTGCTCATGAGAAGCTGCTGCTTCTGAGCTGCTATTTTTACTGAATGAAGTTGATATGAAGGGGAAAGTCCATCTGTGACCAATAGAAGCTCCAGGATGAAGAAACACCCCCATCATCATCATCATCATCATCAAAGCTTATACCTGCATGTGCTTGAGACACTGAGTAAACCTCTGTCAGAACTTCAGCTCACTGTGATATAGTTCTGTACATTATAAATATGAAGCAGGTGCATGTTAATCAGCAATTATAATAATGATTAGAAAGAATGCTTAATAATTCTAATCTATTATTGATTACTGAAAATGAATGTTGATGCTTACGCCAGGTTTATTATAGTAAACTAAACCATAAACCATAAAAATAATTATTTGAAATAAAATAAAAATACTTGAAATGAAAAACATTTACTGAAAATATATATTTTTTAAATTTAAATAGTCTTATTTTGATTTATAAAGTTGATAAAACCACATTTCTCATTTTAATTTAGTTTAACCTGATGCATTAAAATAACTAAAAATGAATAAAAACTAGACATTTAAAAAAAAAAAAATCTAATAAACATTAAATGAAAAACAAAAATTACAATGAAAGTAGAAAAAAAACTATAATAATTTTATAAAAAATCTCAGTGACTCTAAAACAATCATTTTTAATTGTATAATAATAAAACTGCTTTGGTTTGACAATATCAAAATCTATTTTCTGTTTGGCTGATTCATGAAAATATTTTTAATGAAGTGAGGCCAGACTTGGTTTTAATTATTTTTGATTATTATTTTATTGTAGTTTTGTTTTTTAATCTAATGTGAACTTTAAAACAGCTTTTGTAAATTTTGTTCTCTTTTGTTGTTTATTTACATATTTATTATTATTAATAATATTAATAATTTATTATTCATTTATGCATGCATTTAACCTTTTTCTTGTCATGAAAATAGCCGTGGCATGTCCTTAAAATATAAACAAACAATATGCGCTGGCTGTTTATTAATAAAACTGTTTATTAATAGAGCGGCGTTTACAGTAGCCGACGCTGTACAGTAATCATTATGTTTATTTGTGTAACACGTGACTGAGCGAATGTGACTCTTGGCCTTTAACTCTGGTGTGTTTCTTCATCATCATCATCATCATCGTCAGTGGTGTGAGGGAATGGAGAGCAGCGCCGTTCAGCGGTCACTGCAGGAACACGAGCGCTGTCGGACTCTGCCGCCGGCGGCTTTTGATCTGATGCAGATGATATTTCCTGCGCTACAGTGAATCACAGAACATCAAAGGAGCCGAACATCAGCGCGGACTCACGCGTTACTGTTACACGCCATCGCTGATTCAGAACCTTCGTTTCTGAAGGTGATCGTGACCTTCGGTTCACCTTTCTGCAGCGACACACACACACACACTTCTCTTCGTATCTGTCTTCTTCACAATCATCATCAGTTCGTTAAACGGCGTTTGTCCGACTCGCGTTCGGCGGGTCGAACCGGATGATTCGGATGCTTCTGCTTGATCGGTTCTGCTGGTTCCGATTCCTCTATTTGATCGGTTCGGATCATTTGTGATGATTCGGATCGGTTCCGATTCCTCTTATTTGATCGGTTCTGCTGTTTTCGATTCTTCTGTTTGATCGGTTCGGATCATTTCTGATGAGTCGGATCGGTTCTGATTCTTCAGTTTGATCGGTTCTGCTGGCTCTGCCCGTGATGCATCTCGCGGATTTCGTCGCCGGTTCTGTCGGAGGTCAGTGAAGTAAATCAGCTGTGTTTAGTCTCAGTGTGTGAATGTGAGATTCTCTTATTCTGCATAACGTATGTCTGTTATTTCTCTGCGATGAGGAATGTGTTGTGATCTGTATATTCAGGGGCTTTTGGAGTGGCCGTGGGGTATCCGCTGGACACAGTGAAGGTAAACCCATCCTCCTCATCCTCTTCTTCATCAGCTGCAGTACTGTATCAGGTGTGTAACGCTGATGGATGCTGCAGGTGAGGATCCAGACTCAGACACGTGACTCAGGTGTTTGGGAGTGTGTGAGAAGAACCTGCAGAACTGAAGGAGTGAGTACCAGCACAAACACTCACAACTATCCAGTAGAAATAAGAAAAAGGGTCATTGAGAATTTTAATCTGGCGGTCTCACAATTCTGACTGCTCTTCTTTCATGTCTCAGAAAAAAAGACAGAATTGTAGTTGACAAAATAATAATAATATGATGATGTGTAAGTTGCAGAAACTTTTGAGCAGAACTGTAAAGTCAGAATTGCGAGATATAAACAAAACTGAGATAAAGTGAGAATTGGTAGATTAAATCACAAATACTCTTTTTATGTGTTATTTCTGTTGTGGAAAGTAAGTAACCCGCCGGCGTGTTTCAGGTCAGAGGTTTCTACCGCGGGATGTCCATGCCGCTGAGCACCGTCTCCATCAGCTCCTCGCTGGTGTTTGGCACCTACAGGAACGTCCTGCACCACCTGCATGAGCTGCGGCACAGAAGCGCAGCGGATCCGCACCATAAAGCTGATTTATTTGTGTCTGGGTTTGCTGGAGGCGTGGCTCAGGTGCTCTGCGTTCATCAGCTGTCAGGCAGCGCTTCTCGTGTGTGGCTGCATGTGTGAGTCAGGTGTGTTCACTCTGCTTTCAGGTTTTGGTGATGTCCCCCGCAGACATTGTGAAAGTGCGTCTTCAGTGTCAGACCGAGCTGCCGGACTCCAGGCCCAAGTACCGCGGCCCGGTGCACTGTCTGCTGAGCATCGCGCGGGACGAGGGTCTGCTGGGGCTCTATAAGGGCTCTGCTGCTTTAGTGCTGCGTGACGGACCCTCCTTCGCCACGTACTTCCTCACGTACAACAGCATCTGTGATTCCCTGCGCTCTACAGACAGCGGCCAGCCAGGTGCACTCACTTCCCTCTGACAACACCGGATCTAGAAACTCCTCACCAGTTATTCAGCAGTCACACACTGCTGGCAAACCCCTTTTGAGATATTTTGGTTCCATAACACGTCTTTTATTACAGACTAGTAGAAAGAAAACATCCAAAATACACATTGAAGTCTTTATTTTATCGCACATTATCTATTTGCATCTGTAGATTTCAATCTCAATCCATATCTTTAAAGAGTTTTATTCCTCTCTATATTCTGAAGGTTTGTTCATATTTCATTCACAGTGATTTCTACAACATTTTACTCCTAAAACATGGTGAAAATGTGTTTGTTTTCTGGCTGTCGACAGTATTTTATACGGAAGCCTGTTTCTGCCACAGTGTTAAAAAATGTAACAAGTAATTGCAAGTTTTTGTTTCACAATTTGAACTTTTTTTTTTACAACTTCTTGTTTACAATTCACAATTTTGATTTATAAACAATTTTAGTTTATATCTCACGATTCTGAGAATTCTGAGGAAAAAAAGTCAGAATTGTTGCGGGAAAAAAAATTCCCTTTTTTTTAAAATTATTATTATTATTATTTTTTCTGTAGTGGAAACAAGCTTCCATAACTTTCTACTTTATGAAGTGATTAAAAAGAGAATGAAAACCCTTTAAAGGTGGGGTATGTATTTTTTCTAAAACGCTTTAGAAAACTGTGTCGGGCTGAGTCCCAAAACAAACGTGTAGCCAATCAGCAGTAAGGGGCGTGTCTACTCAGAAAAGCGACCGTTGAAAATAATTCGAAATTTGTGTCATAAATAGAATGCAGCAGCAGTTTTCTGTCGGGGATTTGTCGTGTCGCGCCGCA
>NW_015633196.1:396511-399508 GCF_001515625.1 Sinocyclocheilus rhinocerous
GTATGTGTGGGGTGGAGCTATCAAAATAGGGGCGAAACTCTTTTAGGGTAGGGGCGTGTTTGTTTTGGTGATTTGAAATATCAACATTGGCTACCAGAAATCACTTACCCCACCTTTAATGTCAACAAAATCAAACAAGAATTTTGAACCTCAGTATCCAATGTTCAGATTTCTGTTCTGGAAATGCATGCAAATGAATGCATATTTAATTAGATTCACGTCTCATTTGCATATTCAAACATTCCATTTCAGAGCATTTGTAATATAAAACCATTCAAAACCAAAGCGGTTCTAATCGGTCTCGGTGTAGTGATGTGTGTGGGATCTGTGCTGTGTTTCAGGCTGGCCGGTGGTTCTTCTGGCCGGTGGTGTGTCTGGGATGTGTGGCTGGGCCGTCGGGACACCGATGGATGTGATCAAGGCGCGTCTGCAGGTGTCTGGTGTGAGCGGCCGGCGCTACAGAGGATTCTTCCACTGTCTCTCACACAGCGTGAGGAGCGAAGGCGCCGCTGTTCTCTTCAGAGGTCTGACGGTGAACTGCATCCGTGCCTTTCCGGTCAACATGTCCGTCTTTGCCATGTATGAACTGGTTGTTCGCTTTCTGCGTTCGGAGTCATAGATCGTCGTCAGATCTTCTTTGCACACGTGATTCCTCACTGAGGACGGTTAGCATCAGTGTTTTATGAACCGCACAGCTGGATGTTTGTGAGCCTTTCTGTGCTCAGCTTCTGAGCTGCAGAAGCTCTTCAAACACATAATGTACGGAGTGAATATTTATCATTTGCATTAATATATATTTGAGTGTGTTTTGCAGTGTCTACCTCCAGATGCGTGCGTCTATGCATCATGAATGTTTAAAGGAATAGTTCAGCCAGAAATGAACATTTGCTGAAAATGTGCTCATCCCAGATCAGGATGAGTTTGTGTCTTCATCAGGTTTGGAGAAATGCAGCATTGCATCAGTGTCTCAAGTGAGGAAGCATTCAGCACATTTTCATTTCAGGACTTTAATCATGCGAGTACTATATGAACAGGTTTAACCCTCTACTAACAGTTTCTGATGAGTGAGACTCTTCTCTGTGTATTTAATCTCAGCTGGAATGACTGGAGACTGTTGGCGACGCTCATGTTTAACTCGTATCAGGATTTACACACTAACACGCGTTCTGTGTCAGATGTGTGTCTTGTTTTACAGATGGACTGTGAATATATCATGTGTTAAATGCACCATTTAGTCATGTGAATGTTCACTGAATCAGCAGTACTGTAATTATGGCATTAAACGTGTCATTTACAACATCAGAGTGTCATTATTTATGCATCGCAGGCATGAGCTTTATCAGACAGGAGCGGTTTGTATCTGTGGGTCACTGAGGGCCAGAAGTCTGTGGTTTCTGTCTCTAGCAGTTGAAGTGTAGTTTGCGAGGGCTCATGAACTGTTGTACGATCTCGTCCGTCACGAGTTTGCGTCTCTCCTGATGCGCGGCGATCATGGGCTGAAGCGTCTCGATTAAACTCTTCTTCAGTTCTCCGGTGAGCAGCGCGCCGCTGCTGTATTCCTGCAACACAACCACGAGTTTACTATCACTCACATACTAGATTTTATGGTTGCACTTTACAATAAGCTTTCATTAGTTAATACGTACAATACTTTTACAGCACTTATTAATATTAGTTCATGTTAAGTTCAACATTCACTGATACATTATTAAAATCAAAAGTTGTATCTGTTAACATTTACTGAATAAACAACGTTAACCGATTAATTGGTCATTCATTGTCAATACATTGTTCATTCTTAGTTTGTTAGTTAATGCATTCACTTAAATTAACAAACGAGACTTTATTGTAAAGTTTTACCGTTTTTATTAATATTTTAATTTAGCTTTTATTTTTATATTTGCAGTTTTCATTTTAAATTGCAAGTTTTAGTAAGTTATGTTTTTTTTTTTTTTAGTTTTAGTAATTTTAGTACAACAAATTACACTAAATGAAAATTATGCATTGGCACCTAGCAGAAATAAAATGTTTTTGTCATTTAAAATTTTTTTTAATATGTCTATAAGGTTTTTATTCATTTTTATTTCAGTTTTTTTAGTTAGTTTTTTAGTACATAAAGTAAATGAAAATGAGAAACGTTGCCTTGGCAAGTTTTTAATATTTTTTATTTTGACTTAATATTATAAATATATTTATTTTACTTTTAAATTTCATTTTACAGTAAAAGTTTATTTTTTATTTCAAGTAACAAAACTTTCTATAATAATAAACATTTATCTGTATATCATTTTTCATATGTGTCCCTGCAGCACAAAAGCAGTGTTAAGTCGCTGGGGTATATTTGTAGCAATAGCCAACAATACATTGTATGGGTCAAAATTATACATTTTTCTTTTATGCCAAAAATCATTAGGATATTAAGTAAAGATCATGTTCATGAAGATATTTTGTAAATGTCCTACCGTAAATATATCAAAACTTAATTTTTGATTAGTAATATACATTGCTAAGAACTTCATTTGGACAACTTTAAAGATGATTTTCTCAATATTTAGATTTTTTTGCACCCTCAGATTCCAGATTTTCAAATAGTTGTATCTCAGCCAAATATTGTCCTATCCTAACAAACCATACATCAATGGAAATATTATTTATTCAGCTTTTCATCTCAATTTCGAAAAATTAACCCTTATGACTGGTTTTGTGCTCCAGGGTCACATATATGCAGTGGTGGACGAAGTACAGAAATCAAGTGCTTGAGTAAAAGTACAGATACGTATAATAAAATATTACTCCAGTAAAAGTAAAAGTACTCCTTTTTCAATTTTACTCGAGTGAAAGTAATAGACTTTTTATGTACTTAAGTAAAAAAGTACTGATAGATAGATTTATTTTGCAATTTTATTTAGGCTACTTCATTTAATTTTATATTAGCACATATTTTTTATAATCCTACTGCTCAAAATACCTGGGATTTTCCCAAAATAACCACTATAT
>NW_015633196.1:399802-402048 GCF_001515625.1 Sinocyclocheilus rhinocerous
GTGATATATTATAAGGAGTAACGATATGTTTTATGAAATGTAGTGAAGTAAAAAGTACGATCTTATGCTTTGGAATGTAGTAAAGTAAAAGTTACTCAAAATAAAACTACTCCAGTAAAGTACAGATACTTGAAAAATGCACTTAAGTACAGTAACGAAGTAAAGCTACTCCGTTACTGTCTATCACTGCATATATGAAGTGCTTCACAAGATAAAACAGAAGCATAAAAACAAACACTGAAAATATGGTTTCACACAATAACAATACAGTAATATTTTCAGTGTTAGTTGAGGATAATAAGTGACGTCATCAGCTGGATCACGTGATGTCACCTGTCTGATCTTCTCCAGCTGATCATCGTCTTCCAGGAAGAAGCTCAGGTACATGAAGGAAACGTCCACGTCTGGATTCCCGCCGCACTTCCTGTGCTCCTCAACCGTGTCCTTCCCGCCGGAGAAGGCGTGTTTGTTGACCTGGAACAGGAAGAGCTCTCACGCTCATTCATGATGAACACCAGCTCACCTTCTGCGAGAAATGGGTCAAAAGGAGGCGCACCTTGTTCTTGATCTGTTTGGCGGAGTCGGTCAGGAAGATGGAGGAGTTGGCGTCGCTGGCGCTCATCTTGGTCTGAGCTCCCTGCAGCGCCGGGAAGAAGGTGGAGTGAAGCAGAGCCGGCTTCAGATACCCGATCCGAGGAGCCACGTCCCGCGTCATCCGGAAGTACGGGTCCTGAGGAGCACACGGTCACATGATCACATGACACACGCGCGTCCAGTCGCACGAGTCGAGCGTCTCACCTGATCGATGGCACACGGGATCAGACACTGAACATCCGTCCGCTCGCCGAAGATCTGCGGGAACGAGCTGCTGAAGGACGGAGCCGCTTGAATGGCCGGGAAGCTGACTTTACCTGCAGAAACACGAGATTAAACACGACGCACAACAAACACTCGCGGGATTCCCGCCACACAGAGACGCTCCTCACCGATGCAGTCGCTGTCTGTGAAGCCAAAGATGCCTTTGACCTGGTTAAACGTCACGTGCTTCTGGACCTTCACCACGTTCCTGTAAAACGAAGGACTCGCCCTGACGGAAAAAAACATCTGGATGGTTATTTATTTCAGAATCGAGTCAAATTTATATAGTGCTTTTCATAATGCAGCTATACAGGAGATCATGATGTTATGTTTATAATACCTTAATATCTTCATGCATTACAGTCACGTATCAGATTCGAGCTGGACGATAATAGTGTTACATTTTGCGATATAAACAATCAAGCAGTTGTGGTTTGCTATATAGTATATATATCGCTATATGTGATTGAACTGTATGTATGAGGATACATTTGGATATATATATGTAGATATATTTACATATTTTTTTATTTATATATGTGTTTACACATATATAGTCGAGATCAGAGATCAGAGAAGATGAAGGTCTTGTTGACGTCGAATCCACAGGCGATGATGTCTCTGGCGTTCTCCACCGTGTACCGGTGACACTCGTCCAGCGACAGATCCTTCCACAGATACTTCTCATCATCAGTCATCTGAATGACCAGAGGAACGTCGAACACGTCCTGAAGCCACCTGTGACACACACACACACGTCCTGAAGCCACCTGTGACACAGACACACACTCACACACATATATATACACACACTCACACAGAGACACACACACACACACACAGAGACACACAGAGACACACACACACACACACTCACACAGAGACACACACACACAGAGACACACACACACATCAGCGCTTTCACATACTCCCGCTGAACGCTGGCGCACTGAGGAAGACTCACTTGGTGAAGATGAAGGGGATCAGGTGACCCACATGCATGGCCTCTGAGGACGGCCCTCGACCCGTGTACAGATAGAAGGACTTCTGCTTCTTGTACGTGTCCAGGATCTGATGCATGTCCCTGCAGATCACAAACATGGCATTAGACCAAAGGATCAATCTTTCAGATGCTGTGATCCTCATGTGAGCCACACACATCCTAACATTGAACACAGCTATAAATGTACCACTACAGAGGCCTGATCTACACGGTGTATATACTGTAAAGCGTGTTGACTTTTGCCTTTTTTTTTTACATTTGTTTCTTATTTATTTGGTTCCACAGTGTTTGCTGATTTTTACTGTGTTTAAACTTTAAACCTTGTGTTATTTAATTTTACATCAAGGTGTATGCCGTGCCTCCAAACTTTCTTATTCGTTTTGCT
>NW_015633196.1:402193-411099 GCF_001515625.1 Sinocyclocheilus rhinocerous
AGGCCTATAGCGTGGTGTTTTTATTCGTTTGTTAATAAAAGTTCTGTTTAATATAAGTGAGTTTGTCGTTGTACTGTTTTGTTGTTGTCCATTCAAGCAATTGATTTGAAAAGTGAAAGGTCAGCAACGAAGCACACCACCCGGAGATTATTACAGGTATTACCGCTGCTCTCACACCTCGATTAACCGCTGGAAAAATTCAATTTTTATTATTTTATGGATTTTTTTCTACTCACTAGAGAACTGTACTATTATATGTATTTTTAGTTCATTTGAATATTAATTTTTATCAGTTTTATTTATTTTAATCTATTAATTTATTTAAACTGTATTATTTAAAATATTTTTTACTATTTATTTGAATCTATTTACTTATTTATATTTTGTCTATTTATTTTAATCAATGTTTAATTATTTATATTAATTGAATCAAATGTACTTAATCATTTATGTAATTATTTATTTTAATACACTATTTATTTATTTCCTCTCCCTGTGTTATTGTGATGTAGAGTGCTGGTCAGTCGCACCTGTGTGAGAAGAAGATTCCTCTGCGCAGGAAACGGTGCGGTGTTTTTCCCGTGACTCGAGCGATTCTGTCCACCAGCTCCTGATCGATCTTACTGCTGCCGAACCGCACTGCCAGCAGCAGAACAACCTCGTTAATGCATTATTCATCACAGGTCATTTATGAAAACAGACCTGCAGCAGATCTTCCACGGATGGACTGAAATGATGAGTATAACATCGACTGACCGATGAGTTTATCGTAGTCGACTCCTTTGGCGCTGCTGGAGGAGACGTTCCACGGATCCACCTGATCATCTCCTTCCTCCAGCGCTGCTCCGGTGTCCACCACCATCTCACCGTCCGCCGGTGGACATCCATCCTTATAGTCCTGACCAGTTAGACGCTTGTAGTCCAGCTTCATCTGCAGCAGCAGCTGCACGGCCACATCAACTTCAGCCTGAGGAACCAACACATGAGAACATCACATCACCTGTCAATCATGATCACATGTCAATCATCACATAATCTGTTAATCATCACTCCACAGGTAAATCATCACATCACAGGTTATGAAAGCTCCAGCAGGATTCTTTCATCAGTGTCAGACTCACTTTAGGGCTCTTCTGAGCTTTCAGAGATCTCACTGTGTCTCCCTGAGCTGTCAGCGTCTCATACAGATCCATCGGGCTCAAATCTGACATCTTCACCTGTAATGATGTGAATGTGATCGTTTATATTGTGATAAATGTGACTGAGGTGAGCTTTAAACATTGATCTGAAATCAGTGTCACGATCAGCGATCACACCGGTAACAATAACCAGTTCATTTCAGCATTAAATAACAATGAAGAATAAATAAACTCACCGTTTTGTGCTGGTGATTTAACGTGCATTAACCGGCTTGCATCAGACTCGCAGTGGCCGCGTCACACCGAAACCTGCCCGCCTGGAAACATTCACTCCCCTCAGGGTTGCCAGGTTTTCACAAGACCCGCTCAAACGCCACTCAAAACGAGCCCAATCGCGTTTCGAGGGGATCAAATACACGTTTTTCGGCGGGGTTCCCCAGTAAAAATCACATTCCAGGGGCTGAATATCACGTTATTGGGGTCGCTTCAACCCGCGGCAACAGTGTTAAAGTATCCCGATTCCGCGGGAAACCCGAGGACCTGGCAACAGTGCTCCCTGTACAGCAGTTCCGGTCGCGTGTCTCACACCATGAAAGATGGTTTGTTTGTTTTTTACCTTTATTTCTATAGCGCTTTATACACGCTTTTATAGACGCTTATTTTGTCTGTAACGTCCTCACTGACATGGATTTAAAATAAGACTTTTATTGTGTGTGTATCTTAAGTTCCTGACGGATTCGCGCTTCCGGTGTTCGCCGTTAATCATGTAAACAAGAATATATAGTTATAAAACGATTTAAAACTAATATTTAAAGACATATATTATGATCTGACGGATTGATATTTACTGATAACTCTGACAGGGCAGATGATGTTAATGTCAGCTATTCGTCGTTTAATGTGAGTTTTGGATCATTTAATATCTTCTGATGATTTATTTATAATGAACTCCAAATACATTTTCTGGTTTTATTTTCTGTGGAAATAGAAGTTTGTTTTTAGTATTATAATATAAGTTATATATTATAATGTGTTATATTTGATATAAAGAGCCATAAATGTGTGAAAGGCAGTTTAATATTTGACTCTTTTTTTTAATAGGATTATTTTTTCGTTCTTTATCTAAAAATATGTTTTATTATTATTATTATTGTTTACATTGATATTGATACTCAGAGCTAGATTACTTACAAATTGTAGTCAGTTACTGATTCCAGGTTACAGGACAAAAAATGTAACGTTAGTTAGTAACGTAATCCGTTACATTACACAATATAATCGGATTACTTTTTGATTACTTCTGACCTAACTCATTTATTACATTGATTTAAATAGGATCATTTTGTACCATATTGATATAAAAATGCAAAGAGTAAGAAAATATGTTCCATTCGTTGTAATTTACGACATGAAGTGCATTAAACATTACTTTATAAAGGTTTCCCAAACGGAGGTTCTTAAAGGAACTGCAGCAAATAATTAATTAAATCATAAAAAATGTCAAATTAAAAAAAAATCCTTTTAAAATAACATCAATCTAAATTTAAAAAATCACTATTTTATTTGTTGACCTGCATGTCATTAATGTCAGAGAACCGTGAACATGCAAATGTGATACTGAATTATTACAATATTTATTTTTAAATCTCAAGTAAATATATTAGCTGACAGAGGTTCAGATGACAAACAAGTTTGGGAATCCCTGCCAGGACTGAGTTATTTAAAAAAAATATATATATATATATATAGTTGTTTTTTGGTGAATTGCATGGGAACCAATGGGGTTCAGTCTGACCCCGAACACCATCACAGTCACCAAACTCTGAGAAAAAGTCACCAAATTTCATGATGAATCCAGACTCATAGAAATACACTGAGATGTGTTTCCTTTATCTGCTCATGAGAGACCGCCAGCGCTGTGCTAATCACATTTCTTAATTAAAAGCACAGAGGAAGCGTGTTAATTATGCAGGAGGATGATTCTCATCGCTCCCCAAACATCAGCCTGTAATTGACGAGACTCATTCTCACGTTCAGAGAGAAAGCAACGATGAGATTGAAATCATGTGCATTAGGAGTGCAATCACATGATCATATGCAAATCCTCTCATTAATATGCATGAATTGGTTCATCGTCATATGAACCACGCCACTAGTGTGGACACTTTAATTAATTAGCTAATAAAGAAGTTCTATGAAGGTAAAAGTGTTGTGAGGAATGTGAGAACTCGTCATATTAATATTCGTATTTATACGTTGAAATTTACACTCACGGCTCTGATGTGAAACGCTGAATCTTTTGATTTGCACACAGACAATAATCAATAATCACCCGTGTTTTGAATTAGAAGTCGCAGATTAATAGTTACAAATGTATAAAATGACATTTATATAAACAAGATGCATTCACTGGAGGTTCACAGTGAAGATATGAAGTCTTGTTTTCTGAGGAACTGAACAGAAGTGAGTGAGTGCGTTCATGCTTAAAACAAAACCAATATCTGTCAGTGAAGTATGAAAACTTGATTTCCCTTTGAACGAAGTTGATTCACTTGAAGTTGAACACGACTTAATATCTCACTTTCTTTTCAAGTAAATGTATCTTGATTTATGAATCTTTAGGGATTTGCATTGATGTATTGTGTTCCCTTTCATTTATTCCTCAAGTTTTCTTTACTTGGTCTTAAAAAGATTCTTAATCAAACCTGCAGAAATCCTGTTCAAAAGAGTCAAAACTGTAAAACATCAAACCATATGGTTATGCTAATGAACAATTTTAATCAGCAGAAGAATAGTTTATTCTGATTATTATTAATGTGTGCTCTTTATTGAGCATGTGTTTCTTTCCTGTGATGCAGATGTGATTTTAATATCAGTTTAATGGAGATTTATCTGAGATTGAACATTTGATTTGGTTGGTTGGTTGGTTGATTGGTTGGTTGATTGGTTGATTGGTTGGTTGGTTGGTTGGTTGATTGACGCCAAACTCTCCAACCAGACCTTCCACGTAAGACACGCGGCGCTCGAGCTTCAAATGCTCTTATGAAGTCAGCCTTCCACAAAATAAGACCTTCAGATATCTTAAATCAAAGCCTTCATGTTGCATTCACAGGTTTTTTGTCTTCTAAAGATTCTTAAATCAAGATAACACTGCTGTTCAAAAGTTTGGATCAGAAAGATTTGTAATGTGTTTTAAAGAAGTCTCTTCTGCTCATCAGGGCTGCATTTATTTGATCAGAAATACAGCAAAAACAGTAATATTGTGAAATATTATTGCCATTTAAAATAACGGTTTTCTGTTTTAATATACTTTAAACTGTAATATATTTCTGTGATGCGCAGCTGTATTTTCAGCATCATTACTCCAGTCTTCAGTGTCACATGATCTTCAGAAATCATTCTAATATGCTGATTTATTATCAGTGCTGGAAACTGTTTTGCTGCTTCATATTTTTTTTATAACCTGTGATACTTTTTTCAGGATTTTTTGAGGAATAAAATCTTTATCATCACTTTTTATAAAAAAACAAATAAGAAGAAAGAAAACAAATTACTGACCCCAAACTTTTGAACGGTAGTGTATATTGTCAGAAAAGATTTCTATTTTAAATAAATGCTGTTCTTTTTAACTTTTTATTCATCAAAGAATCCTGAAAAAAGTATCACAGGTTATAAAACAAATATGAAGCAGCAAAACTGTTTATAACACTGATAATAAATCAGCATATTAGAATGATTTCTGAAGGATCATGTGACACTGAAGACTGGAGTAATGATGCTGAAAATACAGCTGCGCATCACAGAAATACATTACTTTTTAAAGTATATTAAAATAAAATAAAAAATTTTTTAATGGGAATAATATTTCACAATATTACTGGTTTTTCTGTATTTCTGATCAAATAAATGCAGCCCTGATGAGCAGAAGAGACTTCTTTAAAACACATAAAAAATCTTACTGATCCCAAACTTTTGAGCAGCAGTGAACAGTATATTTACAAAAGAAGCAAAATTACATAAAATAATAAGTCTTGTTTGAAAAATGTACCAAAATGAAGTGAGTTTATGATTTATTGGCATTTGTTTGTTTTATCCATACACTGACTTTGTTTTGATCAGTTTCTCAGACAACAAGACTTCTTTTTTTCATTGTGCATCTCCAGTAAATGTATCATTATTTATGAATCTTTAGACATTTGCACTGAAAAACAAGACAGAAATCCTGAGGAAGGACAGCAGTTGTTTACAGTGTGAAGGTTATTACAACATTTAGTTCAACTGGCCTTGTTCCAGCAGAATCAAAGAGCAGGGAAACGTTTGAAGCCTTGCCTTCAGAATGAAAGCTCGTTAGCAGAGATTGCATGATTTGATGCTTAAGTGGCACTGGGATGAAATATTGCCGTTTTAAAGGATTTCATTGGGGTAATCAAGTCTAATCTTTATATGATGTTAAACAGTAAATTCCACTGAATGTTGCATGGGTTCATGTTTGTTTACTTTTATACTTGTGTTTTATTTGTGTCCTTAATAAAACAGATAAAATGATGTTCATATTCCAATTTAGTATGGAAAGGATTTATTTAGTAATGAAAAATACAGCACAAATATAGAAACATGCGTCTAGTATTCGTTTCTCCTTTAATGCGGTCGGATCGGATGGTGAGGTAGAAACATCAAAACACACACAATCACTTTAACCATCAACATCTGTCTGAATTACATTTACAGGAATGCATTAAAGGTTTACACCTCGCCACACGTGTTCATGTTCCCATCGTGCAGCATGTTGGCTTTATCACAGTATCTAAATCACAGTTTATTGCTTCATCACGACGATGTGAACATGAGTTGAAGTTTAAATCATTTCCCGATAGATCCACACTCATTTACAGACTGTATGTACATTCCTGGTGTATCTTGTAGATGAAAACAGTGTTAGGTGAATCATTTTTAAAACATAGGAGCTGCTTTAATAACAGAACAAACTGTATTGTGACTTTTATGACTGTTAGTTTCTGATTTTTTCTAAAGAGAGAATGGTTCAGATTTGACCTGATGAATTAGACTGAGAAATCTGAAGAATCACAAGCTTAATTAATTACTGTCTTCTTCATTAAAGCTGAAGTATGTCATTTCTGTGCCACCGAACGGATAATACTTAATCACTAAAATAAACATTTGACTAATTGGTAAAGATATACATTTTGTATAAGAATAAGAGTTTGGAACAATGTTTGGTGATTAATTTATATACACATACATATACACAAACAAAAATGGGTAAAAAATAAACCAATATACCATTTAAAACTGAACTGATGCAATATATTGAGACTCTAAAGTTGCAGGAAGTAATAAGGCGACTTGTTAATTAATTTTAAGGTTTTCCCTGGATAATTTATTTGGTTAATTGCAGTTTTTTTCCTTTGATGCTGCTGTTATTGTGACAGTAATCCACTGTGTAAATTCTCTGTATGTATGTAAACAGCATAGACCTGTTTGTTTGAGTGGCCCAAAATGTCAACTTCTGACTCAACCAATCAGATGAGTTTGGGGCGGGACAATCTGTCTGAACGACCAATGACAGATGAGGGGCGGAAGAGACAGTACAAGTCTTTGGAAACACACACTTCAGATGTAAAATCAACCAAGACTCTTTCCACTATCCAGTAAAACTCAACATGACAACAGTCAAATGGTTTGCAAACATGTTCACATATTGTTCTTTATTTTGCTGCAGTACGTTTTACTGACTGTTAGTTAAGCAGCGTTCCATAAAGCTGAGCTTTAGTCAGACTGTTTTTGCGACTGAGTCCAGCGTTTCCAAACTTTTGATGCTGTTGCGTCATCTTCTGAGCTCCGGGGTTTTTAAGATCTTTGTATTTCTGGACGTCCAGATCATGGTTCAGTGACTCCGCTGAACTGCCGGGACTTTCATCAGCGTGATCTCTCTGTAAAGCGTCTTTAGTCACGTTCTCCTTGTCTTTGGCGTTTCCAGTCATGAAAAAGCTGCTTGTCGAACCCTTTGAGCCAAACATCAGTCCTCTCTCGGCCTTCAGTGCATTCAGACTCGTCTTTGGGTTCAGCGCAGGACTCGATCCCGCCGACGCAGGGAATCGTGGATCTGGCACGCGCCTGCGGAAGACGTTGTCTTCCTCCTGGAAGCTGCTGTAAAGAGGACCTGGTTTGATCTTGGCTGGACCGGCCGTGAAGTGGCGCTCTGGGAAACTGAAGGGCGAGAAGCTGCTGATGTCCTCGATGCTCATCTGCCGCCAGCCATCCGTCGGGTCCGCAGGGACGAGGACGCGTCTGTCTCCGGATCGGCCGTTCTGTGAGCCCACATGCTGGGAGCTGCTTGACTTGGGGAAACCTGGACGTTCCTTTCCATATGAGGATAAGTTCTTGCGCTCATAGTCTCCATCGCGCCAGTCTGTGCACAAAGACGAACCGTGAAGCTTCTCATCCGAGGCCGTGCTGCAGCTGGAGGCGGGAAGAGATCCGAAGATGAACCCACGGAAAGGGTCTTCATGCAGAGGGAAGCTCTTGTCGTCCAGGTTGCTGTCGGTGGACGTGTGTCCTCGGATCCGTCCGCTCTGGTCCGCACTCTGCCGTCTCTCCGTCCAGCGGTCGCGCCGCCGCTCATCGGCGGGACAGTACAGCGCCGTGTCGCTGCAGTACAGGTCAGACGACTTATACGCCGTGTGTCGCTGGACTTTGTTGTCCGTGCCGGATGGGAATTCTGGGGCTTGCGGGCTCGGCGAGCGTGTGACCGGACAGCTTCTCCCAGGCTCCGGTTTCTCCAGGACCCGGCCGATGACGGCGGTGGGAACAGCGTCTGAGAAGGAGTGATGCAGTGCTGCGCTCCGGCCGTGACCCTGCCGCTCCATGTGGGAGCTCACTCGCTCCTGAAGATCAGCGGGAAGCTAAAACAAACACACAGTGAAACTCTTAATACAGACAAGACACTAGAAGAGAAGAAATGTGTTGGAAATAAGAAATCATACTCGCATCTTTCTTCCATGGCGTCCCTAAAGGGACATGGTGAGGGAAATATGAGATCTCTATTCCATAGTTCTCACTCAACTATTGTGTTCCACCAAGAAACTTTGCTTTCTCTCCCAAAACTATTGCATTCTCCCAAGAAACTTTGCTTTCTCTCCCAAAACTATTGCATTCTCCCAAGAAAGTCTGCTTTCTCTCCCAAAACTATTGCATTCTCCCAAGAAAGTTTGCTTTCTCTCCCAAAACTATTGCATTCTCCCAAGAAAGTCTGCTTTCTCTCCCAAAACTATTGCATTCACCCAGAAAACTTTGCTCATAAAACTTCCTTTATTCTGATGGATATAAATGGCACGTATGATGAATCGTATGAAGAAAACCTTCATCCGACCTCATCATCCTCTGTAGTCCATCAGAAGGACACAACAGAGCTGCATTATGGGAAGAGCGCTCTGTTCTCTCTGTGATTAACAGCACATGGAGCTTGTCTGTAAACAGATTCTGTAAGCAATAAATCCAGCGCATTTCTCTTTGCCACCAAACATAACAGAGAGAGTTTATATTCAAATGAAACCCGTCTGGCCTCCGGTAGAAAGAGACAGAATGAAACCGATGGATTTTAAACCTGCGACTGCAGAATGAAAATGGAAAGGATTCGTTGCACCTCTGACTTTCTTTAAGGTTGTGCTATTTTTAGGATGAGTTTCCCTCTGAGAAAGAAACCAGCGACGCGTGAGTGTGTGTGTGTGTGTGTGTGTGTGTGTGTGT
>NW_015633196.1:411258-413365 GCF_001515625.1 Sinocyclocheilus rhinocerous
GTGTGTGTGCGTGTGTGTGTGTGTGCGTGTGCGTGTGTGAGCGTGTGTGTGAGCGTGTGTGTGTGTGTGTGTGTGTGTGCGCTCATCAGCCATACCTCGGAGAGTTTGTGCGCTCTGTAAGGAGATTTTCCACACTGGAGCAGTTGAGCTGCCAGATTACAGTCTTTCCTATACAGATCCTGCGGGAAAAACACAAACCATCAAACTAACATGATTTAATTTGGCAAATGATCATTCAATATACAACTCTGAATCCATCAATATTACACATCTGTCATTTACTGACAAACACAGCAGACGAATGTCTTTCCTCATTTTGTTTGAGCTGAATGCGGCTGATGTAAACACTGATTATAGTTAGTCTAGTTAGGCAAAAGTGGGTTAAACTGACAAGAAAAGTTCTGATGGTTACCCATGATTCACAAACTAGCATGTTAATCTTCCCAGTCCATCAGCCTTTACATCTCGTTTGAGAGGGAATCTGGGCACCATCTCTGGCTCAATGGACCCTAACTAGTGAACCTAGAGAGAAACCAAGTGGACACTGAAGCAGCAGCTGCTCCTCAAACCTGAAACACTCGCTCCATCACAGAGATCTCAACGCCAGAGGCTGATAAATATTAGGAGAAACCTGTCAGGAACTATCAACTGAACACATCAGAACACTATCTCCTGTGAGCCGACTTTGATCAGATTTCAGATTTTCAGCTGTGAAGGCGTCACTAGCCTGTGGATGATGGAAGCGTTCAGCAAGGCATCTGTCGTACGTACGTTATCCTCTCGCAGCTTCTGGATGGTGATCTTGTCCTCCATCAGGTGGTTTTTCAGAGTGACGATCTCTCGACTTAGACATCTCTTCTCCTCTTCGTGACGTTGAGTCTGGAACACAAATAACCAGCATGAACGTACTACAGTACTATACTGCATCATTGTCCTGCTCTAATCTGATAGATGCAATTGTAAGGCATGAAGATATTAAAGCGATTAGTTCTCCCAAAAATAATTTTATCATCATTTACTCTCCCCAAACCTGTATGAGTTTCTTCTGTTGAGCACAAAAGAAGTTATTTTGAAGAATGCTGGTTACCAAACAGTTGACGGTAGCCATTGACTTCTATAGTAAATACATCAATGTAATACATCAATACATCAAAAATACATACATGGAAATCAATGGGTACCATCAACTCTCAGAACAACTTGAGGATGAGTAATTGATGGAAGAATTTTAATTAACTATCCCTTTAACATATAATCAACTTTAACATGAAGATTTTCTGTAAAGCTGCTTTGGAAATGTAATTGTGAAAAGTGCCTTACAAATACATTTCAGTCAGCTTCAGTTCAGTCTGTAATTTCTGCTCATCAATCAGACGAGTTTCATAAGAAAGCACATCTCAAAGCATCTGTTTGTGTGTTTGTTGAATAGAAATCCCTTTATTTCTTTGGCTCACATTCATTGAACAAACCATGTGGAGTATCAGCAGTATTTGCATATGATTAATGGATTTAATTCGACAGGATTTATATCTGCAAGGACTTCATTCTGTTTGACTCTGGATGTAATTAAAACAA
Organism: Sinocyclocheilus rhinocerous; assembly: GCF_001515625.1. Taxonomy (NCBI): domain Eukaryota; kingdom Metazoa; phylum Chordata; class Actinopteri; order Cypriniformes; family Cyprinidae; genus Sinocyclocheilus; species Sinocyclocheilus rhinocerous. The sequence goes on from NW_015633196.1 coordinate 412,834, forward strand.
TCAGACACTCGCTCACATGACGGATGTACACCAGCATTTAGTCTGTGAAGCAGCTTTAATATAAACCAGAATCAACTAGTATTTCATAATTGTCTCATTATCGTTCATCCGAGATCAGCGCTGTACTGTGATTGTTGCTGAATCACAGGTACGTCGTCACTCGTCTCTCTACGCCTGAATTACTGCAGTGATTTATATGATGCTGTTTCTATGGCAACACCTAGTCATGTCAAGTCACCTTTATTTCTATAGCGCTTTATACAATACAGATCGTGTCAAAGCAGCTTTATAGTGTTAAACAGGAAAAGTGTGCTGATAATGCAAGAGCATAATAGAAAAATTTATCAGTTAAAGTCAGTTCATTGTTGATTCAGTGATTCATCGTCCAGCTCAGTTAGTTCTCTTCCAATAGCGTCAACAATGTTGCCAGAAATTGTCAATCATGGTCATGTGACCTGTGCTGATGTTTCACCTGAGTGCCTGTATGAATATTTTCTGTTTTACATGGGAGTTTAACGTGTGTGTGAGTGTG
>NW_015633196.1:413613-416942 GCF_001515625.1 Sinocyclocheilus rhinocerous
GAGGTGTGTGTGTGTGTGAGTGTGAGTGTGCGTGTGCGTGTGCATGTGTGTGTGTGTTTCTGGTCGGGTCTCAAATCCCCTGTGAGCCAATTACTAAAAAACTGAAAGCGATGAGGTCTGAAGTGTCAGATGCTCAAGTGTCTTTGAACAGCGTGTTTCCGGAGGATGACTGTGTTTTAGAGTGAATGTAGACGTTGTCTCTGAGTTTAGAAAGAGCTGAATGTGGATGAATGGCCGGTCGTAAGGATTTGAACATCGTCTCTGGGGTCTCATTTGTGTTTTCACTAAGAAACTTGGACTAATGAGGACACAGAAAATGCCACATTCAGGAAAAACACTGAATTGCTCGACAGCATCATTAGACAGATTGAGTTCTGAGCTGCAGTCGACCGTCACGGCAAAATAAACATTCAAAAATCCAGATACATTTACTGGAGATGAATGATATAAATTTATCAAAACAAGAACAAATATCTGCCAATGGGCTAAAAAAATTAACTCAAAAACATTTATCAAAATCTTATACTGTATCCGAAATTGTACTGGTAGCCATCCTAAAGAAGATAACAAGGGAGTAACATGATCCGTTTTCCCAGCATTCATTAACATCCTTGCAGCAGCATTTTGTACTAGCTGCAAGCAAGCAACGTATGTTTGGCAAGTCCCAACATAATTTCTGTTTTGTTTTCATTCAATTGAACGAGGTTTTCAGCCATCCACAGCTTTATTCCTCCAGACACTTAAGGAGTATAGCATTGGAATCCTTGCTACTCGGTCTCAGCGGCAAATAGACTTGAGTGTCATCCGCATACAGATGGTAAGAAATACCATACTTTTTAAAAATCATTCCCAAAGGGAGCATGTACAATGAAAACAGGACTGGACCCAAAACGGACCCTTGTGGGTCCCCACGGGTAATAGGTGCTGAAGCAGAGAAATAGTTACCAATCTTCTCTGAAAAGGATCTACATTCCGAATAAGAAGCAAACCATTTTAAGACCGTCCCCTGAATGCCAACAAACTGCTTTAAATGAGTCAGAAGGATCCGGTGATCAATGGTGTCATAAGCTGCTGACAAATCCAATAAAATTAATGCAGCACTATTACCTGCATCCATCATTGACAACCGCTGATTCTGTACTGTGTCCACCCCTAAAGCCAGACTGGAATTTATCTAAAATATTATTCTTTGTTTATAAAGTGTTTATAAACGTTTTCAAGTACCTTAGACAAGCTAGGCCATTTTAAAATTGTCCGATAATTTTTTTAATCATATGGGTCCAGACTTGTTTTTTTTTTTTAAGATAAGGCTCAACAATAGCTTGCTGAAGACAAAGTGGTACAATACCATTCTGGAGACTACTATTAATAATAGATCAAATACTTGGGCTGACAATATCAACACCTTCCTTAAGAATGCACAGCAAAACTGCATCACTGGGGCAGGATGATCGCTTTAAGTGGAGCATGGCATCTCTAATGTCAGAGAGTGACACCGATTCAAACTGACTAAAAGAATACATTCCAGTTATGTCTACTCACTCAGAATGTAATAGTAATCAGAGCTGAAACCACACAAAATCATTGTGTTTAAGATGATGTTTAGATTTTGTAAATGGCTTCCAACTTTAATGTGATTTAAGATCATCAGACGCCACTGATCCGCAGCTCAGACTCGTGCTTTCATTCCAGGACAATCACTGCGCTCCGGCTCTGATCCTGTAATCGCTCTGAGAGTGAGAATGTTGTGCAGTTATTGATCTGTGTCTCTTTATCTCCACCTTCATTTCTGCTGTTCATTTGTTCAGAGAGCAGCACTTGTTGATCACTAAACAAGAGACGACGCTTTCAAAATTCTTCGTATAACTGCTGACAGTGCTTCAACACGTCAGTCGCTCTCAATAAGCGATAAACACACTGAGGCTGAAGAAGGTCTGGTATAAGAGTCGTTCTGTGTGATCCGAGGACAGTGAGGATCTGCTGCTGTTCAGCGTTTGTCTCTGAAGAGTTACTGTGATTATTTATGATAAAGCATCGTCAGCGTTTGAGATATAAACAAAGGGATACGAGTTTTACTATCAAGCAATAATGAGGCAACGAAAGAACATTTGTCAGGGCTTAAGTCACTCTTTGGACATTTTTGAAGTAATTTGGTTTTTTAATTAATTTTCTCTTACCATTCGGTGGATTTTCTCCTCCATGTCCTGGTTGATTCTCTGTAGAGCTGCATAGCTGCTCTGAATCCTGCAGGAGAGATGATGAAGATGATGATGATGAAGTCACACACACATACACACACACACATCTGTCATGAGTTTATTGTGGGATCGAAGGTTTCTGGAATCTTTTTTTTTGACTCCATTGTTGAGTTCCCATCATTGATTCTGCTCATTTCCTTGTTATTTCTGTGAAGCTGCTTTGAATCTGTATTGTATAACGTGCTGAAATAAGTGTGACTTGACTAGTTAGTTTCAGATCATTGTGCGTGACTGTAAATCTGTACGGTGACTTTAAGCACTTCATTCAGACACAATATTTAATTCTCAGCTGCTTCATTCGGTGACCGTGTTTCTCGGACCTGCGCAGTTTCTCAGTGAATTTGTCGAGTTGGTCTTGAGCTCGTCTCAGCTCCGTCTCCAGATACTGACGCATCGACTCAAACTCGCTCTGCAGCTGCTGCAGTTTGTGTGTGGTGCAGCCGAGACGTCTGCGCAGATCCTCCTTCTGCTCCTGCAGTGAACTACACACAGACAAACACAGGCAGATAATTTCATTTACTCCTCAACAACAGTGCATCTCAACCACGGGCCCAAATATGTCTCCGAATGATTGAGATGTAGTTGTATAAACATAATCTCAATTCAAATGCGTCACTTGCTCCACAGCAAACACACTCTGTGATCAAAAGCACCAAACATAATTTATTCATGCGCTTGTGGAATATCCATAAGTCTGAGATACTAGAGTTATACTTTAATGACTCTTAAAATCATAAAATGAAAGAGAAATAATTATGATGGAGCAGCGTTCACTCAATCTGATTTCAGTGTATTTATGTCACATTCAGCTGCATGTGAAAGCTAAAAACTCTACACTCTAATGTTTGGTTTTACTAGCAATGTTATTGTTCTGTTTTGATGAAGTATTTCACTTTAGTAATTTACTCTGACCCAAATAAGAGACTAGTGATGAGGGTTAGAAGAGAGCGATGGACTGTAACTGTGTGTGTGTGTGTGTGTGTGTGTGAGAGAGAGAGAGAGAGTGTATGTGTGTGTGTGAGAGAGAGAGAGAGAGAGAGTGTTTATATGTGTGTGTGTGTGTGTGTGAGA
>NW_015633196.1:417319-422020 GCF_001515625.1 Sinocyclocheilus rhinocerous
GAGAGAGAGAGAGAGAGTGTGTGTGTGTGTGTGTGAGAGAGAGAGAGAGAGAGAGTGTGTGTGTGTGTGTGAGAGAGAGAGAGAGAGTGTGTGTGTGTGTGTGAGAGAGAGAGAGAGAGTGTGTGTGTGTGTGTGAGAGAGAGAGAGAGAGTGTGTGTGTGTGTGTGAGAGAGAGAGAGAGAGTGTGTGTGTGTGTGTGTGTGTGTGTGTCCTAAACTTGTGTTCTTCCATATGTGAACAAAACACCAGCGCAGGACCAAAATAAGATTCAGCCTCACAGTTTCCAATTCAGGAAAAGCTGATTTTCTATCGTCTTTAATGTTCAGAGTGGCGATACGCATCAGGAAATGTCTGTTTGGCTGTAACTGGATTTGAGCAGCGTTCACCTGCTTGATGGCATCGATCACACGCGGGTCTGATGGGATCATGAGGGCGTCTAATGCCTTCAGCTGATGACATTTAGATGAAGAACCTGATGGATGGATTGATGATTCAATAACTCGCTTTCTGTTCGATTTTAGACTCTTACCTCCTCTTCTGATGTTTACAACCATTTCTTGGTGCTTTTAGTGCCGTTTTCCCAATATAAATCTTTTTCATGTTTTCTCAGTGTGTCTGTGAGTGTTTCCTGCAGACACACACACGGCTCAACGAGTCAAGAGTTTTCAGCTCATCCACACACACCGTTATTCAATATCACGATCACATACAGACAGACGTGAGAACTGTTACAGAGTTAAAACATTACAGAATTACTGTAAACACTGTCATTTCTGTTTAAAAACCATTTGATTCACAGCAGCAAAAAGAGAGAAAACAGCTCAAGAAAAACACTGAGACTCACTCAGACCCATTTTCTGGCCGTCTCTCACAAAGACGCTGTTTTTATTGTTGTCGGGGACTTTAATAGGACAAACCTGAAAAAAAGTTCTCCCGAAATTCGTTCAACATATAACTTTTCCTACTCGAGCTGAGCAGACGCTTGATCCCTCTCCTCCGCTCTGCTTTCGGGAAACTGATCATATCTCCATCTCCTTCTGCCTGCATATGAACGATAGCTAAAGCAGGAAAAACCTGTTATCAGGTCAGTCTACAAATGGACAAATGGAGGAAGCTCTTCTCACACTTCAGGACTGCTTCCAAACCACTGACTGGAAGATCTTCCATGATGCAGCAGACACAGACATAATGAATACACTGACTCTGTTACCGATTATATCAGTATCTGCATCAAATCATTCCCAAATCAAAAACCCCGGATAAATGCTGATGTCAGGACCAAACTTAAAGCACGCACTTCAACTCCGTGGCATATAGGCAGTCCAGGTATGAACTTCAGCGGGCCGTCGGGAATGCAAAGAGAGAGATAAGATGGTAGCAAACTATCAAGGATCTGACATCAAGCGCATGTGAGATAATCTGCACTCAATCACAGACTACAGAGACTACAAAAACCTGCGATGTGGGTATGTCTTCCTCTCTATCTGATGAACCGAACATCTTCTATGCAAGGTTTGAGAATAGCAATGCCTTCCCTGCAGTAAAATTCCCAGCAGACGAGAACAAACGTGTTTTGAATATCTCTCTGCCTGAAGTGTTCAGAGCGGTCAACCCACGGAAATCACCAGGTCCTGATGGTGTCCTTAAAGCCTGTGTCAGCCAGCTAGCGGAGGCTTTTACAGATATTTTTAATCTCTCCCTTAGGATGTCTGTGACCCCCTTCTGCTTTAAGAAGACCATCATTGTCCCTCGCAAGGCTCTCCAGAGAGTCGCTGAAATCATTATAGGCACCAAACTACCCACCTTACAGGACATCTTTTACACGCGATGTCTGAGAAAGGCTCGCAAAATCCCCCAGCACAGTATTCAATCCAGAACCAGCAGATTGAAGACCAGCTTTTACCTACAGGCCATCAGAACTCGAAACACTCTGTAGTGCTCACTACACGCTTACAAATATCTATACAACACATATTCCTCATGAGGACTATTTTACTTTACAAAGATCATTTGCACTTTAAAAACAGACCGCACATACTACAAGAGTACAAACGTTTTCTTTTTTTCCTTTTCTCTAATTTGTATTGGTTTGTATTATATTGCACTTGTATTGTGTTGCACTAATGTAGCCTCAACCTAAGCATTTTTAAATGTGCAAATTGTCACTGACATTGTACACATGATAAATAAACTTGAATACGAGATTGAAAATGGCCATAATGCTCATCAGACATTTGTTTGACTGTTTGTGACAATTAACACATTTCCCCTTTTTTACAGTCCTTATCATTTGCTAGTTTTAAAGCTTTAAAGTCTAAATAACAGTCAAAGGTTCGCTGTTACTGTGGCTTTCACAAAGCAAACTGAGTTCTCACTGACATTCAGACAATACGAACCCAGAGAATCTCAGGTGAATCGTGTCGACAGATTCGCTCGCGGCGTTACAGAGACGTCACGCTGCGTCGACGCTAGTGACGCTACAGGAGACCAGAGAACCATCTGTCACATGACTAATGAGAGACGACACCCGCTGACACACACACACACTCCTTCCTTTACAAGCAGAAAGATAAAGGCTTTTACTCTCGTTTTGCATGAAGACTCTCTCAGTTTGTGATCTGCTCTTACACAAAGATAAATATTGACTCCTTAAAGTGATCGTTCACTGGAAATGTATCATTTACTCTCACTCATGTCAATCAAACCTTGGTCTTTCCTCTGTAAAAGAAGAACAACACTGGACCCACTGCATGGACAAAAACACGGATCATTTCTCAAAACATCCTCATAAGAGTAAGAAAGTACAGATACAGGTTTGAATGGCATCAGTAAATGACAGAATGATCATTTTGGCTGAATGTTTCATTTAACAAGCTCTTCCTGTGTCTGTAATGCTCACTTCCTGTCTGTCTGACACACTTGCGGTTCTTCTACTAATAACGCTAATGGGAAAAAAGAAGCTCTGAATCATTTACATAAGGTGCTCTGTGTGTTTGTGTTTGTTGCTCTGGATCTGTATCCCTGTCGGACTGACGCTCAGGCCTGCAGATTTATTATCAGCTGCTTTACTCTTGTTTTCTTCTCATTCTACACACGTCAGTGAAACAGACATTCTAGATCTCGATCCCGAAGGGTTTGTGTGCAGCTGGAATATCAAATAAACATGTAGTGCAGCGATGCGACAGACGCTGCTGTCAGAACGACTGTCTGATTCACGTCAGAAATCAGCTCTGCTATAGCTCTCCATGTGCTCACAGACAGACGGCATGATGGGAAATCTCTGCTGACTGAAGGTCTTTCTCGAAAGCGAAGCTGTCAGTCAGGCAGGGAAACTCAGAGGAACTAGAACCGAGAGAAAATCCAGAGGAACGAGAGCTTCACATGAACACAAGATCTGTTTTCATTCGGGCTGTCGATGGATGCAAATATTTACTAGCGTTTGATTGTGTAAATTTGTCGAAATATGTCGAAAACGAAATAACAGGCTGCTGCGTAACAATTCGTGTGGCCAGTGTGTCTCTTCAGATTCTCTCTTTTTTGAAGGACTTCAGTATCTGGGCTCCTGCTGACTAGACAGATTATCGAGAAAGATAAATGTACTGTAGGATGGAGACTTGATTTTATCTGCCAGTTGTTGATTGGATGTTGAGATGTGGGCGTGGCATTTACAAATGGAGGTGGATCTGAATGTGAGTGTAGTGGATTATAAGAAATGGGCGGAGTTAAAGAACATTAAATGATTGGAGGAGACCTGCATACGTCACCAGAGAGAAACCTAAAGTTCACTGGAAGATTCAGTCATGCAGTAATTTTAATTATCAAGAACAAGGTCAAAAAAATTTTTTTTTAACTGCACAGATAATATCTATAACATGCATTTAGAAAATAGGTAGAGGGTGAATATTTATTTCATGCCGACTTTAACATTGGTTATATGCAGCTTTGTGTTCTAATGTTTCAGTCTGTAAATCAAAATACTCTCTGTGAGCTGTACGAAGCACCACATGTTTCTAAAGAAGAACATCAAAAAACAACCTGAAAACCTCAATCCTCAAAGTTTAATGAAGCCCTAGGTATTTCTGCATCAGCATCTGAAGCTCACATTAAACTCAGATGCTGCTCGCTGTGACACACGTGATGCTGTTTAAAATTGCTGAGAATGACCAAAAACCTGCTTAAACATAGTGTGTGTGTTTGGTTGTGAGGGAAAAACTTCAGAAAATGTCCTCACAAAGAAAAGTGAAGTGAGAACTCTGACGCTTGATGACATTTCTCTCTGAGAGCTCATTAAACTCCGATTTAGCGATTACTAGCAGAGATCTCGTTATAATGAAGCACAGAAATACCACTATCAGTAACAGCTGTATTAACCTCAGAATAACCTATCATCTGTCATTCTCCATCAGTTTACCAGTGAAATATCAGTGAATAGAGCTGAGAGCAGAGAAGCACACACTGGCAGCTCAAACACACACATTAAATCATGCAGCACTTCACGCGTGTCACTCACCTCTGTGAAGCTTGCGTGTCATGATCAGATGAGCGTGTGCACACGCGTGTTCTACCTCTAAACACACGTTAACATTTACACAGCACGAGAACAGACGGATCTCAGATTGAGACGCTACAGAGAAACCAGAGCGAGATGGAGGAGGGAGGGAGGAGGACAAACATATTCAACAGAGAGGAGAGGAGGAGGGG
>NW_015633196.1:422282-446165 GCF_001515625.1 Sinocyclocheilus rhinocerous
GGAGTGGAGTGGAGTGGAGAGGAGAGGAGAGGACAGGAGAGAAGAGGAGAGGATGAGGAGGTGGAGGAGGAGGAGGAGACGAGAGGAGTGGAGTGGAGTGGAGAGGAGAGGAGTGTCTTTACCTGCTGCTGCTTGCGTCTCCATCAGAGACCTGAAGAACAGATGAAGAACACTGACGGTTATTCACTTTATTGACAGCTGTCATCAACACATCACAGAAACCTTCTGCTTTCATGAGCCATTAATCACTGCTTGTTAAATAAACATGCTCGTTTGGGTAGTGAGATAGTGACAAATGTGAAGACCAGCTCGCAACATTTTTGCATATATTATGAAAGAAAGAACGTGCAGAGAGTAGCAATTACAAAATTAGAATTTAACACAGCATCTGAGGAAAGCAAGTAATAATTTAGATAAAATAAAGAAATGGAAAGTGTCAATTATACAATTTCACAATTCAACTACAACACACGTTGGGTTTCCATGTTTTATTCCAAAGACATAATTTCATAGGCGTAATGTTTTTTTTCTACTGTAGAAACTGTATTTTCTATCCTCTAACCCTACACCTAAACCTGCCCCTCACATAAAACTACAGGCATTTTTAGATTTTCAAAACACTTCATTCTGTATGATTTATAAGCTGTTTTCCTCATGGGGACCTTAAAAAATGTCCCCACAAGGTCAAAATTTACTGGTGTTACTATCTTTTGGGAATACCAGGTACACAAAAACACACACCGTCGTTCTGCCGTTTCAGTGCATTGACACCTCGAACAGCCTTAATCTGAGACTTGCGTTTCCTGCAGAATGTCTTCATAACACACAACCCAAAACTGTCATATGGCAACCATCCACTATATTCACAAACACTGAGTAACTCCGCTCACAGCTGAACGCCTGTCATTCCCTGTCACACACTGTTTCCTCAATGCATTTATTTCTGAGCGAGAAAATCCCGTCACGCACACTGTTATCCAGAAGATTTGAGAAACACGCGCATCCGCCCACCAGAGCTGAATCAACCCAGACTCACTATGCTTCGCTTCAGTTTGGTCTCACTGTCTGTAATGCAGCAGGGAGATTATGATGAATTCTTTACTCGATCCACGATTCGTATCATTTCTGTTGTTTTAGCATTGCACAGCCTTTATGATTGGCATTTGAGAAGGAGCACTTCCATACAAAAAAGATCAAATGAATTATTAATACGGCTGCTGTTCCCCGGCAGATGAGAGAAGAGTGTCCAGACAGCGGCGGCTCCAGTGTGAATAATAGGAAACGCTGTTGTATTTTTAATAAGTGCTGTCACAGAGCAGCGATGGGCTCGATTACTCCTGTGACCTCAAAATAATCTTCGATAAGATGCCTTGCACATTGTTTTAAAGGACAATATATTTTATTAAGTCAAGTAACTTGCATTTGATGACTTGTCATACCAATACAGCAAAAGAATCCAAACCAGTTCCTTCAGAAAGTGAACAAAGAGCAACAGGAATAAATGACCGATCATCCAATCACTCCTTAAGATCATCTAGTGCTGGATTGTTAATGATTCATAAATTTAGTTTAGTCACTATGGGTGCCAGGTCTTTTGGTGTCGTGGCTCCCAGGTTGTGAAATGCTCTGTCTCAAGACATCCGTCAAGCTTACTCTCTACTTTCTTTGTTTCAAAACCTTTTAATATTACTCTTCAGCTCTTGGTCTGTGAACTATAGTTTGGTAAAGACATGCTAGAACAACACATATGCAGTAAGTCATTTGTGTTGAGCCGCTGAACAGGTAGAGTGTTTCAAGAGGGTATATGGGTTAATTCCTCAGAGACTCACCATGATGGCGCTCACAGCAGGTCTCGGGAGCGAGGTGGTGCGGTGCGGTGGCCGCGGTGCCCTGTCTGAGCGCTTTGAAACAGGACTCGGGCATCCGCGAGAAGATTTGCCACTCGTCTGTAAAGTTCTCTTCTCCATGTCTTGTAGATGTATGGAGCTCACTTCATCTTCCCTCCTTACTCTGTCTATGTCAGTCTCTAGGTAGGTACTTCCTAACATTTCCATGAACGGTGGTTCCTCTTGAGTTCTTCTAAGGGTCTCGCTGGCATCCAGAATCTTGCAGCTCGGCATGCACTTGGCCCACTTGTACATGTTACTGTCCCTGGAATTACAGGCAGAATCCCTACTGGAACCAAACCAAGGACTGGAAACTGGTGTTAAGTTTAGGCATTGGAGAGATGTTTGTGGACAAGGCTGCTCCTTCTGACGGATAGGTGCTCCGAAGGCTTGCAGACACTCGGGTTCCAGGACCCTACATGTAACCTCATCAAGAAACTGAGAAAACTTGAACTTCTCTTCAATCTTCTGCTCTAAGTTGGATGACGCCGTTGAAGCAGCAGAGGTGCCCTGACTCGACAACGAGTCCCTCCGCCCTGCATCGACCTGCTCCGCTCCCTCCTGGCTCTCCGATCCCACCACACTTCCCTGGCAGCTGTCGGAGTTCTGGTAGCCTGTCTCGGAATCGCTCGTACCCTCAGGTCTACTCACAGAGCTGGCACGCACCCGGAAAACCTCCTCGCTGTGCTGCTTAATGGAGCTGCGCAGGAGACAGGTGGCCCCGGAGCTCCAGCTGTTGGTGTCCCAGCTGTCGTCCTCACTGGAGCTGCCGCTGCGCTGGCTGGAGCTGGAGCTCCGGAGGCTCGGGCTGGAGCTGCGCAGACTGAGACTGGAGCTCTGCAGTGTTGAGGAGGTAGGAAAGCTTTTGAGGCTGACCACCGAACCCTTTAGGCTTGACAAGGAACCTTGCAGGCTGGAAACGGAGCCCTTCAGATTGGAGGTGGAACCAGGCCTGTGCAGGGTAGGCGAGGAAAGGCTGGACGGGCAGCGTGGCTGCGGCTCTTCGTCCAGGTCGCTCTGGCATCCCGAGAACACTGGACAAGAGGCCGTTGAAGAACAGGAGCCGCGTTCCTGCCTGCTGGACGCTATCTTGGGCCTCAGGCTGCCTCTTCAGGGTGGACATCGTCCCGTTGACCGTAACCCCTCGTCCTGTTTTCGATGAGCCGTTCTGCATTTTCGCCTCTATTATTGGTGTGCGTAGAAAACTGGACATGATGAGCTGGGCTGGCTAGATTTCGATAGCTTTCACGCCCCAGTCCTCTCTTGCACAGTTGCCCTAAATGCATTTACCTCCCGTGATGAGCGGCCAAACTCTGTGAGTGTGACACACTTTCTCAAACGCTCCCTCGGCTCTGCAGGGACAAACGCATACAGCTGTTAAAACATGCAGATGCACCAGTCAGTTTTCTCAATATGAAAACACCTGTCAAAAGTGAAAACGCAATCTTGCTGGTGGAGACATAGCGAACAATCCCTCCATATGTGTTCTGGTAGAGTCTAACAAGAGTCCTGGTTAACTTTCCAGGTCAGTTGCTCTTTAGAACAGGACATTGATCATGATGCCACATGATGGACGGGATGTGGGGCAGAACTTGAGTTCCATAAATCGATTCCTCATTGGTTGATTACAGTGTTAGAGTCGACTGTGTGATCAGTATGGCTGCTTGATTTTTACATTTTATACTATAGGCTGAAGGCTGCCGGTTTGCATGTAGTTTAATGGAGCATCAGAGCCAAGTGCAGCTGAACTAAAGTGAAGAAATGAAGAACATTCAAAATGACGATGTAAACCTGAGACTAGCTAAAAGCAATGGGATAGCAGGTGTGGAAAAGGGATGTGAAGTGAAGCTACAGTAATAAAATTTAAATATGTAGGCGCTCATATTTCATTCTCAAAACTGCGACAAACACACATAAGGGAAAACTGATATATCAAAAAGATATTGGTTTTGAACATATGTCCTGGTCGGATTTCCATATTGCCGAAAATGTCCAGGTTTTGGCTTTGTGCTCCTAATGTTTTCATACTTGCTGAAGGTAATGACTGAAAAGAAGTTTGACCAATAGCATGCAGGAATTGTACATAATCAACCAATCGTGGCGTGGGAGAAAGTGGGATATACAGAGAACAGCCAAAGCTATTCAAATAAACTTACATATAATGTATGAAGACTATAGAGAGATCATCAATAGGAGAGCAAAACCAAAACCTGCGTTTTAGGCAATTTAAAAATCCCTGCCAGGACATATCTGGGAAAAAGAGTACGTATGGTCACCCTAGGATAGTTCAACCAATATGGCTGCTTGATTTTTACAAGGCTGCCGGTTTGCATGTAGTTTAATGGAGCATGCAGCTGAACTAAAGTGAAGAAATGAAGAACATTCAAAGTGACGATGTAAACCTGAGACTAGCTAAAAGCAATGGGATAGCAGGTGTGGAAAAGGGATGTGAAGTGAAGCTACAGTAATACAATTTAAATATGTAGGCGCTCATATTTCATTCTCAAAACTGCGACAAACACACATAAGGGAAAACTGATATATCAAAAAGATATTGGTTTTGAACATATGTCCTGGTCGGATTTCCATATTGCCGAAAATGTCCAGGTTTTGGCTTTGTGCTCCTAATGTTTTCATACTTGCTGAAGGTAATGACTGAAAAGAAGTTTGACCAATAGCATGCAGGAATTGTACATAATCAACCAATCGTGGCGTGGGAGAAAGTGGGATATACAGAGAACAGCCAAAGCTATTCAAATAAACTTACATATAATGTATGAAGACTATAGAGAGATCATCAATAGGAGAGCAAAACCAAAACCTGCGTTTTAGGCAATTTAAAAATCCCTGCCAGGACATATCTGGGAAAAAGAGTACGTATGGTCACCCTAGGATAGTTCAACCAAACATGATCATTCTGTCATCATTTACTCTCCCTCATGTTGTTCCACACCTGTATGCCTTTCGTTCTTCTGTGGAACATGAGGATATTTTAAAGAACACTGCAACACTGGAGCCCATTGACTGCCATTGTACGGACAAAGACATTTTGTGTTGCACAGAAGACACAAAGTCAGACAGGTTTGGAATGACTTCCCTTAAGGTGACCAGTTTAATCTCTGATTAAAGAAAGTTTAGTGCCGTATCAACTAATGACAGCAAGCTATTGAATCAATGCCAATCTGAAGGCTGAAACTAAGAAACGTCTGGCCTACTGAGCACCTAAAACATATATTTTGCAGTCTCTTGGGTCATTGAATGCCTATGGAGTCACATAAATTTAAGAGACAATTAAATGGAACATTGTTTAGAATGAGTGATGACTGAACTGTCGGAGTGAGGGAAGCTGGCGGACTCATCAATAGACACGTCAATAGACCCTTAAGCAATATGCTGAGCAGCACATGGAGAGTTCAGCACAAAAGAGTCTGTCTCACACGCACACAAACACTGAACATCTTGCTGAGGATGATTTCAGATGACGTCCGCTCCGTGCTGCTGTTTGCATGTAGAGCGTCCGTGTGCAAACACCAACAGTGTGTATAAAACCTCTGTAGTAATATTACGCTTAGTTAGTTAATAGTTCGGGTTATCTAAGCATATGCGTATATGTATATATAAAATAGACAATACGAAATTGCACTAAAATCATGAATTGTTTGATTTGGTAGGGGTTCATCTGCTGTAGAACTGTAGAAATCAATAGACATAAGGAAGATTAGATTAGCGTGTTGTGCATGGTGTCATTTTGCCACAGTACTCCCTTGTTGTTGTTGTTTCATTTTTCTATCCTCTATGTAAAAATCATCCTAAAAGTTAAAAGATTGTGAATCTCAAGGGGAAATTTCAGCTGCTGCGAGAGCCGATCATTAAAGTCAATGGAGCAAAACCTCCTGTAGTGCGAGAAACATTGTTTGCTTTATGCTTTAGTGGTGATCAATAACTGTCTTAAAGAAGCCAATGAAGAGATTCAGAAGCAGAAATCAGATACTCAGAAACTTCTGTGTCTTTACTGTGTTTGAATCTGAACGGTCATAAGCAGAAAGTCTCTTGTGCACACTAATATCAGCAGATATCAATGCAAAGCACACGACCACAATTCTGAGAAAATCTCTGGTGTTATCGAGACTTCAGATGATTTATCTCATCCCAATACATCATATGCATTTGACAGATGCTTTTATTCAAAGCAACTTAGTTTGCAGTGCAAGTTGGACATTTTTTCAGTTCAATGCATTAACTGAAAAAATGTATAGCTTGAATGCAGTGCAATTATGTGGGAATCGAACCCATGACCTTATCTTGAGATTAACTTGCGTCTCACGTCAGAATGATCCAAATTCAGTGATTGTCTCTGGTATTAACATGTCAGCTAGCCGAAGACACTACTTTGTTTCTTAAAGATGAATCACAAATACCGATTGCTATAGAACACATTGTTTTTATCTAAAGCTTCCAGTTTAAAGTTAAATCTTGATAAATGTGATTTGTTAGCTGTTAAAACTTGTTCTTCTCCTTATCTTTACAGTATTCCAGTTAACTCACAGGTGACCTATCTTGGTGTATCTGTAAGGACGATAAAGTCAGATGTAGATTACATTTTGACCCAGTTGTTGGGAAAGCTTAAAGGAAATTCAATTCTTGGTTACAGAGAGATTTATCTCGAAGAGGCCGAACGCTCGCTGCTAGAGCTGAGGGTATACTGCATCTCTCTTTATATGTAGATAAACCTGTTTGTGCAGACGTTGATAGAAGGATATTTGACTTTCTGTGGAAGCATAGGAGACATGTTGTTATAAATAAATATGAATGTGGTGGTTTATATTTTTTTTTATTTTGCTTCCTTAATACTTTTAAGATAAATTGGTTAAAGCAGTACTTAACAAATCCTTTATTATGTAAATATTTTATAACTAATAAGGTAAAGCATGTTTATAAGTTCATCTTTTTTACCCTGTTAAGCTCTATTTAAAAGAATGTTTCCAGATATTGATTCTTTGAGCTCTTTTTGTGGGGCTGAAGATGAATCTGTGTCTCATCTTTTTTTGGGAATATACATCAATTCTTTTATTTTGGAAGGATTTCTGTATTTTTCTACATGCTTTTCTTCACAGAGTTTCTCTTTGTTCTACAAAGATGTTTTATTTGGTCATCACAACGTTGCTAAAGAAGACAAGGACCAATATTTTTTGATACACTTATTTATTTTTCTAGCAAATTGTTTTTACACAAATGTAAGCTTCAAGGTGCTAAGCCCTACTTTCCTGATTTCTGTAAGGAACTTAAACCCTATCTGGACACTTAAAACTGTCTCACTGTGTCATTTTTGTAATGTTTTCTTCTCTGATTTGTGTATAACCTCAACACAGATCCATCGTTTAATTATACTGCAATGACTCCAAACTTGGGAACAAACTTGAGAACTCATTAGTCACCTTGCCAGATGTGATATTGATTAATGTGTGTCTACCTGATCACAATCACATTTCTTCATCCACAGTGACAACAACACAATCATACTAATATACTTTTAAAATATTCACTCAACTGAACACAGCTATATTTAACGCTAAGCACTCTATGAAGCAGTGTTTCGGATGCCAGCTAGTAATTACTGTCAGGTCAGTTTAGTTTGTGCACTTTCACTATTGTATCAAAGCAGCTTACAGAAAACTTGTGAGTAAGCCAAAGAGGACTGGAAAAGCTCTCATTGTTTTCTTTTCTGCACTCTTCATCAGTCATGTTGCATTGCTGCATTTCATTTCCTTCAGTTGGTAAAACTGTGAAAATGCTATGTACAAGTTGCACGATCTCTTGCATTAATGAACGCAGTCCACTTTATTTTTGGGATAATGCTATAAAATCAATGCAGTTGTTGGGTCTGTGGGGGGTCATGACCTTTCACACACATCTCATATGCATATCTCAGCAGAAACTGATTTTATGTAAAGTGTGTTTCAGCGTCCTCTAGTGGACAACATCAGACACTCATTAAACTGGTTTGTTATGAGATCAGAAACGCTGAATACGGATTGGGGCCAGAATCTGTGTCTAATTTCAGCTCGCATTTTAGCTTCTGCATATTCAAGTTCGACACGGCGACGACACACACAAGAGCCAATGAAATGTGTGCACCGTTTCTGCTCCGCCTCTTTTTCCTTATATGGCACTGAGCGCTGGACTGCGCAGGTGTATCAGGCAGAAAATAATTAGACCTGCTCCTCACACAAACCCCTACTATGACTTGCATTGCAGAGCACACTCTTATGTTGGTTTTTAATTGCTTTTGGAGCTTGACAGCAGATGTGCTGTGGCTCTCACACTATCTATACATACATTTACATTCATGCATTTGGAAGACACTTTCATGCAAAGTGACTTATTGTATTCAAGGTACACATTTACATTTGATCAGTTCTTGCTTTCTCTGGGAATCAGACCCTTGGCCTTGGCATTACTAGCGGCATAATCTAATGTTTGAGCTACAGGAACGTCTGTACCCAGATAACAGGGATCGTTCTCAGACCTTTGGCAAGGTTCTCTAAATGTTATGAACAAACGCTGAAAAGCTGACAGGTGTGTGTGTGTGTGTGTGTGTGTGTGAGTGTGTGTGAGTGTTGCTTATGAAGGCTGTATTCATCTTGTAAGCAAGCATCTATCAAGAACATACATGTCATACATATTTTATATATATATAATTATTAATTATATGCGTTTATGAATTAACAACAAACATTTATTTATTTATTTAAATGTTTAATTAATATATGTTTTTAATATAGTTCCAAAAAAGAGCTCAGAATAGCTGAGACAAGCCTAAAATGCAAAGTTCTCCAAAACAAAGAGAGAAAAAAATATAAATAGATAATAACAAATAAATAAAATAAGTCGCAGTGGAGCATATTCAGGTATTTATAGTCATTCGCTTCTAGTTTTAAGCCATCACGACAAATTCTTTAGGAAACTATAGGCAATTATTCAAAGTCAAATTAGCATAGTCCAAACATATATTATTTAAGAATGCAGCATTTATGCCAAAAATAATTTCACAAGTTAATGCCATTTATTTATTTTTATTTTATTTTTTTTATTTTTTTGAGTGAAGGAAATGTCTATCCAGCACGTCAAAATATTTTTCCTTGGAGCAAAAGTTAAAATACTGAAAAGTCTCTTATGATATCTGTTCACACTTTTTGTAATAATAATAGTAAATATTTCCAGTAGTGTACAATTTTATTCCGGTACATTGGAATTTTGTGACGTGAGCAGATACAGTGAATATAATTACCAACTAATGTCTTCCTTTTTTTTTTTAATATATTTGACAGTGCAAACTATACTCTCAATCTTCACATACGCACATTCATAATGTCGCAGAGATCAGCATATCTCCAGCAGTGTGATGTTACTACATTACTACAGTAAAACCCTGTGAACCAGTGTAATGCGTCTGAACGCGTGGTGAAGCTCACAGGTGTCATGAGACTTCAGGCTGTGTATGGATGTGTTCAGACGCACCTGCTGTTAGATCATGTTCTTCATGAGATAGTGAGATCTAATTCTCTCTGATATACATCAGTGTGTGTGTGTGTGTGTGTGTGTGTGTGTGTGTCTGGAAATAGAGCAGGAGAATGTGGTCTGTTGCCATGACAACCGCTGCCTGCATATGTATAAAGCCTGGCTCAGTATCCACCAGGACACAATTATTTTTATGTGAGGTACGACACACAAAAGAGACGCACTGATGAACAGAATACAGCAACAACAGATTCATGTGAACATCGGCCGCATATCTCTGAGAATACAGATCTTCTGATAGATATGAATGAATTCTGCAGGTGTATAGAATTAAAAAGATGAAGAGTTTTCAGCTGCTGTAGTTTCTGATAGTTAAGCTGTGGTCCTGTTTGAAGTGTGAATGACAAACACTGTGATGAGATCAGTTACTGTACTTATTAAAACCCACACAGATCATATGGATGTACATCTTATTCTATTAAACCCACATTCTCACACACACACACACACACACACGCACACACACACACACACACACACACGCACGCACACACACGCACACACACTCACACACACACACACTCACACACACACTCACACACTCACACACACACACACACGCACGCACACACACGCACACACACTCACACACACACACACTCACACACACACTCACACACTCACACACACACACACACGCACGCACACACACGCACACACACTCACACACACACACACTCACACACACACTCACACACTCACACACACACACACACGCACGCACACACACGCACACACACTCACACACACACACACTCACACACACACTCACACACTCACACACACACACACACGCACGCACACACACGCACACACACTCACACACACACACACTCACACACACACTCACACACTCACACACACACACACACGCACGCACACACACGCACACACACTCACACACACACACACTCACACACACACTCACACACTCACACACACACACACACGCACGCACACACACGCACACACACTCACACACACACACACTCACACACACACTCACACACTCACACACACACACACACGCACGCACACACACGCACACACACTCACACACACACACACTCACACACACACTCACACACTCACACACACACACACACGCACGCACACACACGCACACACACTCACACACACACACACACACACACACGCACTCACGCACACACACGCACACACACACGCACACAACAGAACAGAACAGAACAGGACGATTGAATGTCGATCAGCATAATGAGCGCTTTATGAAATGAGGAAATAAACTCTTTGATGCTTTGAATTAATAATCATCACAGACTGGAAATCCAGCTGATATCGAGCATGTTTGTCATTTTAAAGTGGCTTTGGTTGGGCTTTTTTCTCGTTGTTTCTTCATAAACCGGAGCTCATGTGTCTCTGTACAGATCAGACGCTCTTATGACTGATAAGATTCAGCTTTACTCTTATTAAAAGCCATCTAATAATTATCGTATTGTGCTCATAATCAGGCAGCAGGATTCATCAGTCGTGATTAATGCTCCTGTGAATAAAGTGTGAATCTGTCAGATTAGAAATCTAATTTTCTAATGAATGATGTCAAACAAAGACAGATTCAGTTGTGCGAGTACAGTGCAACATCCAGTTAATATTCAAGTATTATCTGCCAATTAAGACTCATAATAATCATCAGACGGGCGTCAGACTTCACGGTATCCAGTCTGATGAAATACTGCGTCTGTCGTTCACAGAGCAGCTGACCGTAAAAACATGAGCACACACTGGGTATGCTTTCATTCATCGCTGCTTTAACACTAATGATGTGTGTGTTAATGAGAACAACCACCCGACAGAATCTCACTGCTCGGTATTAAAAGCTGTAAGTGTCACGACAGACTCTGAAGCACTGTGGGACTAAACTCAGAAGAACATTTTCTCAAAAGTCTGCTTCTCATGTGGGATCGTCCTCGTCTCTTTTCTACTCAGGATTTTTGTCTTGTTTTGCAGTACAATACATTAACCTGAGAAGCAACATGACATAAGATATTAAGTCTTAATTTCTGAAAACTGATCAAAAAGGTGTGAGTTTATGATTAAAACAAGAGCTCAGAAAATAAACTTAATTCAATCAGAAAACATTAATATTGATCATTTTGGTAACACTTTACAATAAGGTTCATTCGTTAACTACTTTAGTTAACATGAACTAAGAATGAACAATACCTGTAATGCATTATTAAAATCAAAAGTTGTGCTTGTTTTATTAGTTAATGCATTGTGAATTATCAATGAACGACTATATTTTCATTAACTAACATTAACAAAGATTAATAAATACTGTAATAAATGTACTGTTCATTGTTTGTTCATGTTAGTTAATGCATTAACTAATGGAAACTTAATGTAAAGTGTTACCATATTTTTAATATCTCCTGTCCTGGTGAATCTCCAGTAATTGTATTTTTATTTAAGAAGGTTTAAATATTTGTACTGGAGAACAACACACAAATACTGTGTAAGAAAATCTTTTTTTTTTTTTTTTTGCAATGCACTTGTAAGAGTTCTCTTATTAGTGTTGTTCACTTGTGTTTCATTCTCCTTTCTTCTGTTTGGCTCACAGTCCCGATGTCCATTTAACTCTCTAATATACCAGTAATAGTCATATTATTCCAATTTCTATTCATATGGAAAAACAGTGCATGTGGGTGTGTTTGAAAACAAACGTGATGAATCAGTGATTGTGAAGATCTTTTTTATCATCATTTGGTGCTTACAGTAAAAATGAACTCATATCTAAGAGTTTCACAGGGAATGTGAGAAATACAGATTAAACTTGTGCATCAGAACTGAAGATGAGACAAAATGTAACTTATTATATCGCAAAATGTAACTCTGTTATCGTCCAGCTCGAATCTGATACATGTGACTATATGGCATGAAGATATTAAGATTTATATCGCAAAATGTAACTCTGTTATCGTCCAGCTCGAATCTGATACATGTGACTATATGACATGAAGATATTAAGATGACATCATGATTTTCTATAAAGCTGCTTTGAAATGGTGCATGCGTTGGGGAATGAGCTATAGAAATCAATGTAACTTGACTTGATGTTCAATTAAACGCTGAGTGACACAATGCATCATCCTCAATCTCTGGCCATCATATCACACACATTGAGGCGGATGCACATCTTCATCATCCTCATCCTCCTTTGTGCATCGTTCCTATGGCAACGCGATACGGATGGAAGCTGTGAATGGAGCCGCAGCAGCGTTTTGCCCTCGTTCTGTCACTTTTGCTGCTGAATCCTGATGCTTCATTACAATCCTGCTGGAAACACACACACACACACACACACACACACGTCTTGCATGATGAATGAGAGCGGCTTATGAAATTAAGTATGAAATCATTTCCCTGCTAGGACAGCGATTCCTTCAGTGAGAGTCGACGATTTAGAGGCCCAAATAACATTTAATTGGGCCTTTGGGTATAAAGGTACAGCTGAAATTCCCTGGTGTCGAGCTAGAGATCAAACCATTCATCAAAACATATCATGAGAAATCTTTCAGAACCAAAAATTCTCTCCACTATCAAGAAGAGCATGAAAACTAAGGCTGTGCACACTAGTTTTTCCACACCTATAGTATGAATACTGGGCTGTTGCTCAATTTCAGACGTGTAGAGGTCAGACAGTCATGTTCTACTTACAGCTGCTGTAGCCGCTTAAAGGCACAGCAGCAGGAAAACAGCCTCTTTAATTGTCAGGATCAGAGAGCAGGTAAAACATGCTCATGACACATTAAATCATGACTGACAAAGATTATGATATGAGCCCATGTTTAGAGTTCAGACAGTTCAGAAAGTCTAACTCCACTAGTCTTGATGCTCGTTTAAAATAGCTGTAGTTTAGTGATGAGCGATCCTTGTTAGATGAAGGTGATGATGGGTAGAGTTCAGTGATGTTTGTGTGTGTAGTTAGGTGATGGGTGGAGTTTAGTTCAGTGATGTTTATGTGTGTAGTTAGGTGATGGGTGGTGTTTAGTTCAGTGATGTTTGTGTGTGTAGTTAGGTGATGGGTGGAGTTTAGTTCTGTGATGTTTATGTGTGTAGTTAGGTGATGGGTGGATGGAACAATGGAATGAACAATGGAAATGTAAGCTCATTAATAAATCAAACTCGATTAACAGGACTGCCATTGATACCCAAGAGCTCGTTTTTACCTTTAAGTGTTTCTGGAAAGGTTTATATTTTCAAGTCTGAGAGAAACGGGAAAACGGGACATTTATTGGAGGCCATGTGTGATGTTTGGCTTGATGGCCATGCGTTTTTCAGCACACCTGTTGAAGATAAACATGTAGATAATATTCATTATAGTAGGCTAATTAAATGAAATTAAAGTGAACCAATGAGACTCATCAAACTAAGATTAAGTGGCATTTGGGGACAAACCTAATTATCCCGCGTGATGCATTTGATCTTTTAATACAGATGTTTTTTCAGAATCACTCCGGAGACGAGAACACAGATGTACAGCCTTTTCAGTAAAGGTGTGGAATAACTAATGAATAACGTCCCACAGCAGCTGGTTATTAAGCCCACGGCTGTAAATCTACAGCACGTTTACAGCAGACTCCATCAAAGTTGTTTGTGTGTGTAGTTAGGTGATGGGTGGAGTTTAGTTCAGTGATGTTTATGTGTGTAGTTAGGTGATGGGTGGAGTTTAGCTCCGTGTGTCAGACTGAAGCAGCAGCAGCTCGCGGAGGTTCAGTCGGATTTACCGCTCAAACTCGCTTTGACCGTCGCGGACTTTCTCAGATGAGTTTGTTTTCACTCTGAGTACTAGTCTGGAGGACTAGTTTAGCGATGTCCTGCTCGCGCGCTCAGCAGCAAGTTTGTGGGATGATGTGAACGCGATTATCAGCGGAGGATCGAGGATCGAGCTGCGGGAGGATGAATGTATTTCTCCGGCTCGGATTCTCATTTCTGCTGCTCTTCTGCGCGCCTGTTTCTGCTCAAGGTGAAATATCGATATTAATATTTACACTATATATCTCTTATTTAACTGATTTAGTGACGCGGATCATCAGTATCCGTTGCGTTTCTACTGCTGTCAGTCAACTTCATGTGTTGGAGTGTGTAAGATATGATATATGACAGACTCTGGACACATGATTGTTTATTCATCAGTGTGTGTGTGTGTGTGTTTAGGTCCAGAATGTGGAGCTGGATGTCATCAACACCACGGCTTCTGTGAGCAGTCTGGAGAATGCAGGTGTGTGTGTGTGTGCGTGTGTGTGTGTGTTTATATATGTGTATGAGTGTATGAGTGTGTGCACTGGTTTGGGTTGTTTATGAGGAGACACAAATTTGTATAATGACATGGGTATGATACAGGTATTACAATATGAAGGTGGTTTATGGGGACACTACCTGTGTCCACGTAATTCAAAAGGCTTTAAAAAATATACTAAATAGTGTTTTTTTGAAAATCTAAAAATGCAGAAAGTTTCCTGTGAGGACACAGCGTAGGTCTGTGTCAACTCAGGTGTGTGTGTGTGTGTGTGTGTGTGTGTGTTTATATGTGTGTATGAGTGTGTGCACTGGTTTGGGTTGTTTATGAGGAGACACAAATTTGTATAATGACATGGGTATGATACAGGTATTACAATATGAAGGTGGTTTATGGGGACACTACCTGTGTCCACGTAATTCAAAAGGCTTTAAAAAATATACTAAATAGTGTTTTTTTGAAAATCTAAAAATGCAGAAAGTTTCCTGTAAGGGGTAGGCTTAGGGGTAGGGTTGGTGTAGGGCGATAGAAAATACAGTTTGTACAGTATAAAAACCATTACGCCTATGGAGAGTCCCTGTACACCACCAATACCAACGTGTGTGTGTGTGTGTGTGTGTGTGTGTTAGATGTCATTAAC
This sequence comes from Sinocyclocheilus rhinocerous, assembly GCF_001515625.1. NCBI lineage: Eukaryota > Metazoa > Chordata > Actinopteri > Cypriniformes > Cyprinidae > Sinocyclocheilus > Sinocyclocheilus rhinocerous. The sequence goes on from NW_015633196.1 coordinate 437,665, forward strand.
CATTTTAGAAACAAATGAATAATTGAATGCTGTCAGTGTGTGAGAGATTTTAATCTATCAGTAGAAGTCTCCAGAAACTCACATATGTTTTATGGATGTTCTTTAGAAGCAGTTAAAGGTCAGTGACACATTAGTATGGATGTGTGTTGTAAAGCAGGTGTTGTGGTGTGAATTACAGGTGCAGAGCAGGTTGGCGAGGCGCAGCGTGCGATCAGTGCGTTCCTTCACCTGACTGTGTTCACGGAGCGTGTGAAGAACCCGGGCAGTGCATCTGTGAGCGCAGCTGGACGGGCGCTCGCTGCGATCGAGGTCCAGTGTCCTACAGGACTTTATATAGGAGTATCAGCAGAGATGAACTTGCAGGGCCAGAATTCTTAGAAATAGAATGGTCATGTGAACGGTGGAGGTGTGCTGTGACGATAACAATGTGAATCTGTTGTTTTCTCTCAGACGTTCACCAGTGTTCATCAAAGCCCTGCTCGGGAAACTCTACCTGTGTGGAGACCGGAGGAGGAGGAGGAGGAGGAGGATATGTCTGCCTTTGTCCTCTTGGATTCACAGGGGATAGCTGCCAGCTGAAGAAAGGACCGTGTTCGGTGAACGGGTAACACTGATTCTAGTTAAAACAGAGACGGGATGACAGACCATTTCCTCTGTTAAATGTTTGTGGATTGAAAAACTAGAAAATATCGCTCACATAAAGCTGCTGTTGACGTGAGATCATCCAGCGCTGCCATTAATTACTAACCGCATTGATCATCCTTATTTGACCTTTAGAAAGAAATCAAATGCTCACTAATGCTAGATCAATTGATCAAGCATGTACACCTCTGATTAGATGAGACAAACAGTATCTTTACTTTACACTTAAACATGTCTGAACTTCATTGCATTGGATACAAAATATCAAACCAAGTTGTATTTGTGCTCAAATGATGCTGAAGTTGAACTATCTTCATTTTATCTTGAACTGATTTTTAAAGGGTGTATGACGTCAGTTCTCCTCACATGAACAAATTAACATGTTACATAAAGTTTGGCATCCAACCAGAAGGTCAAGTCACCTTTATTTCTATAACATTTTATACAATACAGATTGTTTCAAAGCAGCTTCATAGTAATAAACAGGAAAATACCAGAATCAGTGATGCAAACTTCATGAAATATGAGACAAACTCTAATTCAGCTGTAAAGCTACAGAATACAACAGAGTCATTATTCAGATCATTTCAGTTAAAATTTTGTTCTTGAACTGAATTTTTTTTAAAAAGTGGCCAAGATTTTATGAACAATATGTTTATTGCTTCATTTTCAAACGTAACAAACTACATTTTGTGAAATATTTTAATTAAAAAGTGTCACTTGTTTTGATATTTTGATATATAATGCAAAGACATGTGTGACGCTGGAGCACAAAAGCAGTGTTAAGTCGCTGGGGTATATTTGTAGCAATAGCCAACAATACATTGTATGGGTCAAAATTATACATTTCTCTTTTATGCCAAAAATCATTAGGATATTAAGTAAAGATCATGTTCCATGAAGATATTTTGTAAATGTCCTACCGTAAATATATCAAAACTTAATTTGTGATTAGTAATATGCATTGCTAAGAACTTAATTTGAACAACTTTAAAGATGATTTTCTCAATATTCAGATTTTTTTGCACCCTCAGATTCCAGATTTTCAAATAGTTGTATCTCGGCCAAATATTGTCCTATCCTAACAAACCATACATCAATGGAAAGATTATTTATTCAGCTTTCAGGGGAGGCATAAATCTCAATTTCGAAAAATTGACCCTTATGACTGGTTTTGTGCTCCAGGGTCACATATATTAATTGTGGTCTGACTGTCTAAATGAAGCTAAAATAAGGAAACTGGATGGAGACGTGCAGCTGTTAAGCGTTTGCATAAAGCGACAGAAAGCTTGCGTGTTGGTGAAACTCTGATGTGTTTCCTCTCATCCGCAGCTCTCGCTGTCAGAACGGAGGAACCTGCGTGAACACGAGTGGCTTTGACAGCCGTTGCTCCTGCCTCTGTCCACCTGGATTCACTGGCGCTGTCTGTGAGATGGAGCTTGACGTCTGCGAGCCCAATCCGTGTGTGAACGGCGGCAGATGCGTCCGTCGTGACCCGACTTACACCTGCGTCTGTCCGGCACACTTCTCCGGGCCGGTTTGCAACGTCAGTCTCTCTGTGTGTTCCAGCGATCGCTGCGTGAACGGAGGCACCTGCTTCAACGACACACACGGCCGGATCCGCTGCGTCTGCCCGCACAGATTCACCGGCCCGTCCTGTGAACTCCATATCAGCAAGCTCAAGCCCAAAGCAGGAGGTCCGGGTCACTACGCCGCAGCAGCTCACGCTTTCCACAAGCTGCTGCGTCCGCCCGAGCGTGAGCCACTCCAGCCGTCCGGTCCGCTGGTCACCCGCAGCCAGATCATCTGCTTCTCCGTTCTGGGTCTCCTCACCTGTCTGGTGATCCTGGTCACGACGGGCATTGTCTTCTTTACCCGCTGTGAGACGTGGATGGCGAACGCCAAGTACAGCCAGCTGGTGCGACAGCAGAGAGATCAGCAGAGAGAGCAGCATTCGCTCAACATCATCCTGCCGGAGAAAATCAAGCTGAGCAACTACAGCAAGCATTACATGTCCATATGAAGCGGATCCGTGCGTCTGGACGACAGAAACCCAGACGAGAGGTTTGGTGCTTCAGTCTCTCGTGTGAAAAAGAGAAGATGAAAAACAGCTGGATTGTTGGAATACATGCATATATCAAGCGGACAACACTCACGGCTCTCTCTCATTCAGAAGGCCGGTGAAATAAATGGTTTTCACTCATCTCTAGTTACCATCAGTGCGTGAGTTCAGTGATTGTGATATTGTGATGTACCTAGTTTAACGGTGGTGAACGGATGAACGGTTCAGCACGGCGTGTTACGACTCAAGCGCTGCAGAAGAGCTGGCCGTTATCGACATGTTTTCATCACCTGAGCATTTCGTAAACGTTACTTTTCATGCACATATTTACATGCGAACAAATGATTAATGTAGCACTAAATAAACCATTGTTTTCAACTTCATGAGCAATGTAGACTGTTAATACTCCTTCTGAATTGATGCTGTTTTGGCAGTATGGTATCTTTTTTTTTTTTTAAATACGGGGTTTCTGTGGGCCTTAAAAACTCTTAAATTCAATAAAGTCATGGAATGAAATGTTGCATGCACTGCAAAAAAATAAACATCGCACTAAATAAACCATTGTTTTCAACTTCATGAACAATGTAGACTGTTAATACTCCTTCTGAATTGATGCTGTCTTGGCAGTATGGTATCTTTTTTTTTTTTAAATACGGGGTTTCTGTGGGCCTTAAAAACTCTTAAATTCAATAAAGTCATGGAATGAAATGTTGCATGCACTGCAAAAAAATAAACATCTTTCTCTGTATTTTTGTTTTACAGGACAAATATCTGAACATTCTTAAATCAATTTACTGCAAATGTAAAATGTCTTGTTTTACACTTGTTTTCACTGACAGATATTTGTTCTTGTTTTTATCATAAACTTACTTCATTTTGATCAATTTCACATAAAACAGGACTTCTTATCTTCTATTGCATGACATTATGACACTAGCCATTTGAACTGGAAAGCAAGAAAACGTGTTTCCTTGAATTTATTCCTTATATTTTCTTCAAGCAGGTCTTAAATTTACCTTCATATTTCATAAAGCCTGCAGGAACCCTGTAACGACTCTTATAAATTAAACAAGATAATGACCTTTACAACAGCTGATATTTAACCTGTATTCTTGTAAATCTCGATGTGTATTGATTATGTATTGTGTCTGTAGATTGTCAGGTGACGGTCTTTGCTCCCATCTACCGGTTATACTCGGAATAACGTTAAGGGACGTGTTTCACTTTGTTTTCGTGCTCACCTTTGAACCTTAAATAGTTCCGAATCAAATAAAAACGTTTGTCGCGCGCGTCATCCGTCACCGGGAGCAGCTGAGAGATCAGCACGAGCTAACGGGAGCCGCTGCACGTCTGATGAGCGTGTAAGCATGTGTTTTGTGTCATTAGAGTGCTTTTATGTGCGCTTTATTCCCGCTGTTGATTGACAGTTTCCTGTTGTGTTTGGAGCGATATGAATGCACGTCATCACTGCCCATAAACACAGCTTAACCAGCAGCACGCGACCTCCAGCTCCTGCTCAGTGGCTCTTCATGGACAGACACTGAAGAGTTTAAGAACTTGTGGCAGCAGTAATATCACGCTCAGCAATAGTTGCATGGATGTTGCCGGTCAGCTCTCTACAATAGAGGCATTTCATCTGTTTCTGTCATTCTGAAGCAGAAGCTTTGATGTCAAGTCAGCTTTATATTTATATACTGTAGCGCGTTATACAATACAGATTGTGTCAAAGCGGCTTTACAGTATTAAACAGGAAAATAGTTTCTCAAAATTGCAAGAGGACAAAAACAAAGAGTCATTTCCCAGCTAAAGTCAGTTGATTGATGATTCAGTGATGTCTTCATCAGTTCAGCTCTCTTCAGTAGTGTCTGTGCAATCAGTCAAGCATCCCCAGCTAAACAAGCCAAAGAAACCAAACCTCCATCAGAGCAGCAGAAAATGGCTGTGAACTCACTGACCCCCGAGTAGAAAAATATTACACTTTTATCTCAGGCTTCAGTGAATTTCCAGCTGGATTAAATACCAGCGACACGATTCTGAATGTCTCTTGTTCCTCTGGAAATCCCTCCAAGTTCTGCTTACATAAAAACACTGTTTATCATCAAAAACGATGAGAAAGAAAATAAACGTTTCGCTGCACATTATACAATGCATCATTCCATTCAACAATATAACAGCTTTGACACGTGCATGTCATGCCTGTACAGACCAATGGCACTATTCATTATTATTTTTTGTGTGTGTGTTATTAATATTTTTATTATGTGGTGACAGTTTTGTCTAATAAGCACCCTCTCGCACAACCTCTCATACATTATTTGAAGGATTTATGCTGTATGTAATGATAATGAAGTGATGTAAACCACACTAAAATTCCTTAACTGTAATGTTTTTTTAATCGCTTCAGAGTTATTTAGGGTCTGAGATATTCTGATGATGATTTATAGGTATGTGCACACATCAGAAAGAGCTGACAGTAAAGCAGGAAAGAAGCCATGTTTACAAACAGTGTTGGATGTGATTTACAGTAAAGATGTTAATGCTTCATAATCAGAGAGCTTTCAGAGCCCGTTAGAGTCATTTGTAAAGTAAGTTACATGCATGAATCATTCTGGGCAGCTTTGAAGTTGTTGCCTGTGCGATGATGGCGTTTATCACTCAAAGCAATTGTTTCTCGTCTGCTGTTTGTTAAACCAATCAGTCGGTTTACAGTAAGGTATCTCATCACAACCACTTCAATGTACACCAATCAGTGAGTCCACATTCTCACATCTCAGTTATCAATGGGTAAATTGAGAGAAAGACCTGCAGATGTATTCATAATCTCTTCTATTATCATCTAATGAGAATTATTGGAGAGTGTTCAACGTTTTCTCCGATGTGCCTCTGATGAACCTAGAAAATCATTTGTTTCTGGCTTCATCTCATACTTTTGACAAAACCACAGCTAAACGCCTCAATTTGTGCAATTCCTGCAGGCTGTTTACGAAACATATATGACCGAGTGTCCACACATGACGCGATTCATGATCCTAATCCTTTCTGGTCCAAGTCTAGCAGATCAGGAAGTAGTTTAGGAATAGTTCAGCTAATAATGAAAATGTGGCCTGAGGTTGAGCACATTTGCATTTTTGGGTCAACGGTTCCTTTAAAGAATTGTTTCTGTCATCGGGTGGGTTAGTGGTTTTGTGTTGGTAAGTGAAAGGTTGAAGGTTTGATCCAGGAGCTTCTGTCACCTCTGAACAACACAATAAAGTCTCACTAGAAGTAACCTATAACTCACTCAAATGAATGAAGCTCTTTCTGATCCTGAATGGTCCTCGTGATCTGAGTTTAATGCAGGTGCTTCAGTCTCAGATGTGTGATTTTAATGTGACCCTCCGGGTTTGATTTCAGTGAAAACCTGCTTATGATAAACAAGCAGCCAAGACTTTATTGTTAAATAAGTGATGAAATACAGATACAGATGATGACTGAACTGCTCATCAGGTTTCTTACAGTAAATCTACCCTCAAAAGCTTGAAGGTTTGTTTGTAACTATAGACAGATCATATATATATCGACACTGTTTTTATAGTCAATGGTTGCCAGATTTCACACCTCCTTTCATTCACACGAGTTCAGCTGTCATCATACCAGCTTGCAGTGTTTGTTCAGATTGGATAATTACTTTAATGAGTAAAATCAGTCTCACAGATCGTTTCATGGACGAGCACTGAAGAATGTTTCAACCCCAGACCCGAGACAAACCGTGCTATTTCTCTTACTGTTACTGACAGATTTATAATTAACATGGAGAAGCCGGTAACTCTCGAACAAAAACTCAAACCCTTCAGCTGCGCCACCGGCTGCGCTCAAAAACAGGCCGTTCACACTGAACTCGGTTTCGTTCCGCTTCTAATCCGCTGTGTTTATAGGCCTGTGTAAACGCGTCTCGCGCATCAAACGCGTCTCTCAAGTTAAAATAAATGTAACTTTTAAAACCGTGTCTTCCCCATGGACCCTTTTCACATTTCTGGGGTTCTCAGAAGCAGAAGTTGCTATATTAGTGTGTATTCGTTAGTTGTGAGTGCAGCAGCGTTTACTAGTTTACCGTACATAAATACCAATTGGCAAAAAAATTAATACAAAATATAGTATTATAAATGGACATTAAAAATATTAAAATAGACTATTAAACCGCAAAAAAGAAGAAAAAAAACACGTTTTAACCACAAAACGCAGTTAAACTGGTGCACACAGTGTGTTTGGACAGAGGAATAGCTTTATAAAAACATTGTTCCGCACATCAGGTTAAAGCGCTACTGGAATTATGTTCAACCAGATGTATTTGTAGGAACAAGAGCTGAACATGAGCAGCGATCTGTGTTGTGGGATAATATTTCACATCCTTTTTGTGTGCGTTTGTAACGCGATCGGAGGAGCGTCAGAGATGATCGCGAGCAGATGGAGAGACTCCTGCGGAGAATCACATTACCGAGAGCAGACACTTCAGAAGCAGACGGAGTCTGATGATCTTCATCTGTCAGATCAGAGCATGGCTGTTCTGTTAGGGTCAAGCTCTGGCTTAGGCTCGGTCTGCATGTACAATTAATACACAGAGGTCTATGAAATGTCCCCATTTAGATGAGCAAATCCATACCGTAACCAGAATATATATATATATATATATATATGTTTATAACATTGCATCCAGCTCTAATCTGAAAAAACGCGACTATAAGGCATGAAAACATTTACATAAAAATTAACATCATGATTTTATGTAAAACTGCTTTTATGTGTGTGTGTGTGTGTGTGTGTGTGTGTGTGTGTGTGTGAGAGAGAGAAAAGAGCTGTAGAAATTAGGGCTGCATGATATATCGTTTCAGCATCGATATCGCGATGCAAATGTACAGTGTATGGGTAACACCAGTGACTGTCAGTAACACCAGTGACTCCCATTTTAGATAAACTTAATTCAAAGCTATTAATTTAGTTCTTTTGCATAAAATAGCACTATGATTTTGTGATTCTAACTTTTATTTATCATTGTTAATCCTCCTTTGGTCAGGTATGGCTAAATTGAGTGCAGCTGAGAAGCAGCGACTTTACAGACAGCGTAGGGATGCTGATCCTGAACGTAGAGCAGAATACTTGCAGAAAAGGAAACGGAGTTATGTCAGAGACATTGAAACAAAAAAGAGAAAGAGAATAAGCAATTTCCACCAGAGATGAATTGAATGTTCATTTCTCTACCATAAGCCGTCTCCAAAGGCGTTTCAGAGAATTTGGAGAATTTGGATGGTAGAGAAATGAACATTCAATTCATGGGCAACAGCTCTGGTGGACATTCCTACGTTCACTTCTCTTCCCCCTTTCACTTAAATTGCTTATTCTCTTTCTCTTTTTTGTTTCAATGTCTCTGACATAACTCCGTTTCCTTTTCTGCAAGTATTCTGCTCTACGTTCAGGATCAGCATCCCTACGCTGTCTGTAAAGTCGCTGCTTCTCAGCTGCACTCAATTTAGCCATACCTGACCAAAGGAGGATTAACAATGATAAATAAAAGTTAGAATCACAAAATCATAGTGCTATTTTATGCAAAAGAACTAAATTAATAGCTTTGAATTAAGTTTATCTAAAATGGGAGTCACTGGTGTTACTGATCGTCACTGGTGTTACCCATAAAGAAGGTAACACTAGTGACAGTAACACCAGTGACAATTTTCATGAAAAATGCATTTTACAAAATGGCTGCTGCTAGGTATCAAACCACTTGTTGTCAATCATGGTATACTCTCTAAATTAAGTAATTTAA
>NW_015633196.1:447197-447869 GCF_001515625.1 Sinocyclocheilus rhinocerous
GAACGAGGCATCAGTTTACTGTCGGGGATTTGTCGTGTCGCGCCGCATCCAGTGTAGTCAGTTGCACAGCATCACTGATTATAATGGGTTCTATTGTATTTTGTCGCGTCGCACCGCGCCGCTCGCGTCCGGTGTAGACACAGTGCACGTGAACACTGATTTCTGTTCAATTCTGCGTCTATTTGTGCCTGAAATACTGTGCTCTGCAAGTATCCTTGTAAACACAGTTGCTTATGGCTTAGGTGAAGGTAAACAATTGAGAAAGAAAATGGAGGTGTAACAGTATATTGGTTCACAGCAGTTTAATGTTCCTGTTGCTTTCTCTGTCATGAACGTTAATCAAACAACAAAACACAAAGAAAAATCACTTTTGTAGCTTTAACACAGATTTATTAGATTTAATTTATAGCCATGAATTGTTTGTGAAATTAATTTCAGATTAACTAATTTCAGTGAAAATTATGTTAGACTTATTAGACTTACATAAAGCACTGTTTATTTCATTTGTATCTTTGCTCCGTTATTTATCTATGCTTGTAATTTTTGTAATTTGTTTGCTGATTTACTCGCCTACAAAATCACCTCAATCATTGATTTTTTTTTTTCCCCAAATAAACTATTCAAGTCATGTGGTGATTTTTTTTTTTCATATCGCAATATATATCGCAGAAA
>NW_015633196.1:449494-450481 GCF_001515625.1 Sinocyclocheilus rhinocerous
ACGGCAGATGCCACGAAAGCGCAAGCTCCCGAGCGCTTTGGAAAGAAGGAGAGAGCGGCACGGCTGGCGTTTTTAGGCGCGACATGTGAATGGCCCCGAAGTCTGTCTTAAAATGGGTTCATTGTATTTTGTCGCGCCGCGCCGCTCGCGTCCGGTGTAGACGCGGTGAGAGCCACGCAGATGCACGTGAACACTGAATTCTGTTCACTTCTGTGTCTATTTGTGCCTGAAATACTGTGCTCTGCAAGTATCCTTGTAAACACAGTTGCTTATGGCTTAGGTGAAGGGAAACAATTGAGAAAGAAAATGGATGTGTAACAGTATATTGGTTTACAGCAGTTTAATGTTCCTGAGGCTTTCTGTGTTATGAATGTTAATCAAACAACAAAACAAAGAAAAATCACTTTTGTAGCTTTAACACAGATTTATTAGATTTAATTTATACAGTGAAGACTATGCAGTGTTATTTTACATTTGATTATTCAATTTCTGTACCTGAATACTGTTAGACTTACCTGAAAAATATAAAGCACTGTTTATTTCATTTGTATCTTTGCTCCGTTATTTATCTATGCTTGTAATTTGTTTATTTCCTATGCTGATTTACTCGCCTACAAAATCACCCCAATCATTGATTATTTTTTTTCTAAATAGAGCTATTGAAGTCATCTGATTTTTTATTTATTTTTTCATATTGCAATATATATTGCAGGGAAAAAAATATCGCAATGTGAGTTTTTTCCAATATCGTGCAGCCCTAGTAGAAATGAATATGATTCGTGTCTTGCACGCAGATGAAGGGAGGTTTAGTTTGTCCTTGTTCGACCTCAGAGCTGTGCGCATGCGCTCCGCCGTCTGTGTCTCACTGCAAACCTGTCTGACAGCTGACGAGAGAGACACGATAGCGCTGTGAGTTATTACAGAGGATCGAGCCAATCTCACACACACACACACACACACTCACACACACACACACACACACACACA
>NW_015633196.1:450671-463852 GCF_001515625.1 Sinocyclocheilus rhinocerous
CCACACCCACACACACGCACACGGGTTGATTGCACAAGCAGCACATACTAAAGCTGCCCATTTCCTCTGAAAATGAAAACGCTGATTTGCTGGAGAGACGGGCGGGAATTTATCTCCCATGGCAACCGACATGTGACGAAATATCAGACACACTTTACCTGCACCAATGGCGTTTGCATCAACACAGAAATACATAGGCTATACAGAAACATATATTAGTTGATCAAAATATTCCAAATGCAGAGACAGAAAACACTCTTGTAGCACATGCAGAAAAGAAAGCGAACATCAGTTTGACCAGAAAACAGTTCTGAAGTCATCAGTCATTCTGTCTGCACTCGAGACATCTGCTTGTGTGAAGCCGTTTCTGATGTGGGTTGTGTTACTCGTGATGCTGGTCAGTGAGTGCACTTCATAGGTCACATGTTAGCCTTTGACCTCCTGGAATCTGGCAGATGTTTGGCAGTGTGTGTGTGTGTTCAGAGAAAACATGTCTAAATACAGTATATCTAAAATACTGAGAATGTCTGAAATGTTGCATTTAAGGATGAAGACTTTACTTAGCTGGAGAAGATGAAGATGAAGTTTTGTCTCAGGAGAAACACATGCACTGTCATATTATGATGCACACAGCTTGCACAGATGAATTTTGGTGAAATTGTTATTTAAGACTCAAATATGGAAAAGTGACTCAAAGTTACAGTATGAATATGAAAGAAGACGCATTGGCGAATGCTTTATAAGAGCATTAAGTCATTAGGCTCCTCTGACGCGTGTTTACTGACTCTCTCAGCTTCAGGTTGCTTGTATTAATATCCTGCGGTTGAAAGCAGATTGCAGTGCGGTTGCAGTGGTGTTATATTTGCATTCCAGGCGCGGTGAGAAACTCAAACCCACCGACGTTTGGGATTTACTTGGAAACGTTCACTTAGAAATTGCTAGTAAATATCACAAATAATTTCAAAGAAATGGCAACACTGAACTAAACATTAAAAATAGACATTAAAAAGTAGAAAGACTGAAATATGGTTTTCTTTTAAAACATGCTCCAGTAATCCTTGTTTTATTTACAGCTTAAAAAAATATTTTGGTAACCCTTTACAATAAGGTTTCATTTCTTAGTGAAATACTTTAGTTAACATGGACTAACTCTGCACAACATTCCTCGACAGCATTTATTAATCTTAGCTAATGTTAATCTCAACATTTATTAATACATTTTTAGGATCAAAAGTTGTATCTGTTAATAGTTAATGCACTGAATGCAACTAACATGAATATATTAATGCAACTAACACGAATGTGAACATTAACAAAGGTTAATAAATGCTGTAATATAAATGTATTAATTGTTAGTTTATGTTATTGAATTAACTGATGATGACCTTATTGTTACCGTATGAGACCTAGTCTTACCAATGATTTTTTTAGGGTTCCATTTTTCATATTTTGTCACTTACATGTATTGTGGAAAATGTATTAGTTATGTAGTCATGGCAAAATCAAGGTTTGATGTTTTCAAATGCAGGCAAATTTTTGTTTGCTTGTTCAGGATCATTTAAACACTTCGCTTGATTCATGAATTGTGTGTTAAAAAGACAGAACTATTTTTATTTGCATCAATACGGGACGGAGATCATTTATTTGTGTGTTGTTCAGTGATAGTATGTGGCATTTCATTCTTTGTCGTGATTCTTGAGTGAGTCTAGATTCAACCGTGTGTGAAAAGTGCATTGTGTTAGACTGTACAGCAAATGAGCTGTGATTGGACAATACAGATGGAAAGAGCATGTGACGTGCTGTGCTTTGTTTAGTGGTCATGATGGAAATACTGTAAATCTATGAAAGTGTGTGGAAGACTTATGTTTGGTCCCTTTTTAAAGAAGACACTTGGCAGATTATTGCTGACATGAAAAAAAAGTTATAGAAGTTTAAGTTTATTATTATGAAACAAGCACAAAAATACTATTTTAAAATTTTGTATGAAATATATATATTTTCCAAGACATGTTTTACACTAAAACGGCAAGAAAATCAAAGCCATAAATCTAAACAGGTTGTGCTCCGAATTTGAGGTTGATATCTCAAAAAATGAGCTTTCAGTCAGATTTTGTTTGGGCGCAGTACCAAACTCTTCCACTAGATGAAATTCGCTCCCTGTTCATTTCCAATGCATAATTTTTGACCACGAACAGTACAAGGATGACTGTTTTTTCAGGACCATTTAACCTTTTTGAATCATGTCCATGATTTTTTTGTGTTCACATTGCAAGTGCCAAAACCTTTACCAAGTTTCGTACTGATCTGATGAAGTAAAAAAAAAAAAAAAAAAACATGAACCAAACAACACCAGATGGTTAAATAATTACTGTATTTATTTATTTTTATCTGGGTCTGTCGTCCTGCAGTATTTAACCCAATATGAAGCCCAACATCATCCGGCCCCAAAACCCAAAAATGTTAATGCTGGAGATCATTTGAGCAATTATGATTACAATAATGGCGGAAACATGTACCATCTAACGCTTGAGTCACTAACAATCATTATAGTGTTGTGTTGTTTTTCTGTCTAGACCCTTTAGTCAAAGTGTGATTATGATGCAAGCCTGTAATTAGGAGGTTAGATTAGGTGTTTCGTCCAGCCGTTAATGCAAGATTATTCAAATGTTTCCGCAGGAAATTAAAGGCTTTGATTGTTTTGTGCTGAAAATCCGCTTACAGAGTTTTCTGGTGAGCGTTACAAACGTCAGTCATGAGGAAAACGAAAGCATTGTTCTTTGCAGGAGAATATGTTTTATAGAAACCATTCTGAAAGATGAATATTTGGCTATTTAGATCTGATCAATTCCAAATTATTATGTCCTAGTATTACACACACTCTCAGAAGTCTCTTTATTCATATTGGTTTATGCCATTAAATAAGTACTTTAAGTGATGTGCTCTAATGTAGATAGTCACTGTGACACGAATAAACCAGTGCAGATCTCCAGACCGAGTGTTAGTAGCAGTCTTTCATTTCAGGAAAAACTATAAAAGCTGATGAGACTGAAATGACGGGATACAGGCCTTTCATTCCAGCTCTCTGAGCTCGTAAAATCATGCAAAGCTCTTCAACGGAAGACGAATGTAATCGCTCGTGCCTCATATAATCTATAAACTACCCAACAGTTCTGTTGTACGGCAACAAATTCACATTGACATTCATATTTACAACTTTCAGTTTTTGCATTGTTGCTGTGCTGCATATATTTCATCTGCATGCAATAGTGTTGTTGTACTAGTGAAGCATATTTACACTCAGGATTTATTTGAATTATTTCTATCCATAATTCTGTTTTCAATGTGCAGCCTTTGCCAGTGAGCCTTGCTATGCATTTATGCATTTAGCAGACTCTTTATCCAAAAAACTTTTTGTCAAACAATAGTCGCAATGAAATGGCAGGTTCATTAGACGACTACAAGAGGAGAAATGCAGAAAGGAGTTTATTTTATTTCTGTTTTTATGTGAAAGGGCATTGGTTGAAGAGTGTGGGATGCATTGCGTCCCATAATGTCAAGTCACCTTTATTTGTAAAGCGCTTTATACAATCCAGAGTGTGTCAAAGCAGCTTTACAGTGTTAAATAAAATAGGGTGTTAATAATGCACTCATCACGCTGTATAAAGTAGCATACGAGAATGATATATTTCTCAGGACGCTACAGTAACGTGTGCATCTTTGTACGAAATGCAGAGCCATTGAGCTAGAGAGAAAAATGCATTTAGATCAAAGAGCCTCGTGACTGTGGGATTATCAGATGATCAGATAACACGCCATCCTTTGTGACTGCGGTTGCTGAGGAACGGCGGGTAGTTCATGTGAGTCGAGCGGGAGCTGACTGAGGGATGCTGGGAATCAAAGTCTGTTTATTAAATACTGTATGAGAGACGCATCTGCAGATGAATCGGCTGCGGTCGCTGCGATGACAGTTCGCCGGTGACAGCCTTCATCGTGTTTCATCAGCGCTGGACCTGAGCCACCTCAGTAAGCCTGCGGATCACACTGGATGATTTTCCAGCTCGCTGTCCTCGGATGAACCGAACGCTGCTGCCAAGATTCAGCTCAGTTTATAGAAGGTAACTGGGTTACAAGCCAACCAGCACAACAGAGACATAGAGGCCCAGAGAATAAATCAGTCAGTACTGAAGAAACACGCATAAGCACACGGTAAACTGAGAGATCAGACTGGACGGGGTTTGTTGATGTTGACGGCTCATGCGGTGAAGTCCTCAAACACACGACCGAGAGCTGCTGTTCAGAGGACAATCCTCAGATGACTAATGCTAGAACAAAGATTTCACAGACGTAGCTCTCGTTTTGCACTGATGCAGCGACTCTTTTTGCAACAAACCTTCTGACTCTCTTAAATTGAGTGAAGAACATACACTGTAAAATCCAATAGTTTACCTTACTTAGATTTAATTAGTAATCTTTACTTAGTTGTTATACTTACTAGGTTTTATTAAGTTACAGCTACTTTCAAGGCAAATAAAGCAATTTACTTACTGTTTTGAGTGACACTTACTTAAAATATTCTTTTTTAAGTAAGCCCAACTAATTAGATTTTACAGTGTAGTTAAGCAACACACATTCAGCAGAATGAACTCATGGCTGTCAGAAGAGCATTGAAGAAGCTGCTTCCATGGAAACACGATCATCCGGTTTACAATGAAACGCCGAGACAACCCTCCTCAAGTGCCTCATCTAGACACACACTCCTGCTCCTCTGACATGATTACTGGTTCACTTTATCCTGATGAACGCCACAATAAGAACAGACTTTTTTGTTGTTGCTTTCACAAAGAATAGCCTAAGAAATCTCCGATATCTCCACAGCCTGAATATTCTTTGTATGAACTAAGCTGTTTGGGTAGAATCCATTAAGAATTATAAACCAAAGGAACGGGTCATTTCTTCCGAAAGAGCGAGTTTCATCGTCATCGGAGTGCTCTGTTTATCTCATTTCAACAGTTTATTCTGTGTTGAAGATGTTTGAGGTCACAGCAGCTGATTCTGGAAGATGAAACAAAACTTCATATGACTGAAGAACAAACGCTGCTGCTCGAGTCGCTTCATGACGTGCAGTTCAGACGCTCACCTCAGTCCGTTTTCATAAATATAGAGTTTAAGATTGAATGTAATGCATGACGTAAGGCAGTGTCTGAAGCCGTTCATCCGTCACAGACGTGCTCCTCTGCATATTCACATGTAACATACACCGCTCATGTGAACACTCACTCTCTCTATACTAATGGTGTGTCCTATTTTCGTCTGGCTAAATGTTGTTTGAACATCATAGAATGCATTCTGAACTTATGAACTTAACTTGCGACATATTTAAAGCGCAATTTGATACAGTGTGCAGAATCTTACATGTTTAGGTTGAAAGGTGATACAGTAATGCATGGCTGTCATGTAAAGCAACGGCTGTTTTAAGATTAGTGCCCCGAGCATATATGTGAAACAATATCTACCGTGAACACTATAGCTTTATATTCAAATAAGAAATGCAGAACACTTCCATTTCCAAGAACAAAAACACCTTTAAGCAATGAAATAAATGACTCAAATGGAAAACACTTATGGTTAGACCATTTTTTTAAATTTGGCTAATCATGTTTTGGGTTGTATATTAACCATATCATCTTAAATCATCTTGAGTAACTCTGTCCTAAGGGTACAAACCTAAATCTGAAGTCTAATTCGATAGCGTACTTTATGCACGTGAACAGTAGTGCTTAAGTAGTTAAGATTCTGTGTAAAGACGTAATGCAGCATAAAAGCCAGACTAAATAATGCCTGCTCTGACCCGCCTCAGCCCCAGTATCAGTACTGTATAAAGGTGTAAATGCATTTATGCCACCTCTGAGCAGCATCTGAAAGACACCTGAATGCCACTTCAGAAACGCTTCTGTGCCTTCTTTAACTGCACTTTTTCATTCATCACTATTGAAAGTATTGAGACTAAAAACGGCATATAGCGCACTTGAAGTTTAGACAGCTTCGTACTTGTGACGGAAGTGATGCAGTTTTTTTTTTTTTTTGCATCGCTGTGCATTGAATGCTGAAGAAAACTTTATAACTGACTGAATCTTTTTCACGTCAGTTTCTAGAATTGTTAAATAGTGCATGATTGAAACTCTCGTGCTGCGCGGCAGTGAATGCGCAATTGATCCGCGTAATGTTGACGCCGGCTGATGATCAGAGGCGCGAGCGCCGCCTGCTGTCTTCAGATGATGGACTGACTCTCTCTCAGACTCGATCAGACATCCGTGCGCTGCTGCAGGACCGAAGAGAACTTCTGAAGCCATCAAGAGTTTTGATGTTAATAGGAGACGCTTTGATTTTAATAACGCACTCCTTTGATCTGCGTTCCGGTCCTCGACGGAGTGACATTCTGGCGTGATGAGCAGAAATATGAGTGAAGTGCCTCTATCTGTCTGTGGTGTATTCCAGCATGTGTTTGGAGGCGGAGTGACTGACTGACATGCATTCATCACATAAAAGGGAAGTTGAGCAGCTGAACATCAGAAACTCTTCTGGCATTGATCATGAATACGGTGAAGGCGCTGAGAAACGCGCTCGCGTGTTTGGTCATTCTGCCGCGCTTTCTCGTCGCCGCCTTCATGCTGTGGTGTCTTGATTTTCTGTGCGTGAGGAGGAGAGTTTTGATCCGTCTGAGGGATGAGGAGGAGGACGAGGACCTTCCGCTGTGCATCTCCGACAGCAGCCGCATGTTCAGCTGGGAGTCGCTCAAAGCGGTTTTCCACGGACACAAGCTGGACTGGATGAAGTCCGCGCGTCTCGGCCGCGACGCGCCCAACAGTGCAGTAGTTCCGCTCACGGACCCGACGCGCAGACGCGTGCTGGACTTCGCTTGCGCTCAGAGGCCGCTGCTGCTGAATTTCGGAAGCTGCAGCTGACCGCCGTTCATGACGCGTCTCAAGGCGTTCCAGCGGCTCGTGCTCCAGTACGCGGACGTCGCCGACGCGCTGCATCGAGGAGGCGCACCCGTCCGACGGCTGGATCAGTTCCGACGCCCCCTATCAGATCCGCAAGCACCGGGGTCTGGAGGAGAGGCTGAGCGCCGCGCGGCTGATGGCGCGCGAGGCGCCGGGCGTCGCGATAGTGGCCGACAGCATGGAGAACTCGTGCAACAGCGCGTACGGAGCGTATTTCGACAGACTCTACATCGTCCAGGACGTTTCTGGAGCTCTGACTGATTTTAAATGGTTATTTTCTGACACAATCCGCGCATTCAGGGACGCGTGTTTATTGCGTGGACGGAGCAAGAACACCCGAGTGTCCGAATGCATGCGCAGAGTTCAGATGAGTGATAAAGTTTACCCTCCTTAACTTCATGCTGTTGAGCTGAATGCATGACCTGCTCAAATAACCAGAAGATTCACAACAAACACTGAAATCAGAGCGCGCGGCTTACCTGGCAATCAGAAGCTGTCTTCTAACTTTTTATGTTGCATAATGTAAAGCATTATTATGAACTAACATTATGTAAAAACTAATACACTTTTAAATTAACATTACAAAATGAAGCATTTGATCGGTTCCGCCGCGTAATTCGCACCCTGTCCGAGCTGCTGCTGATGTTCGGGGAGTTTGTCCTCGTGCGTGTTTAGTGCTGGTCCTCGTGTCCGTTTCTGTCAAAAGGATCTTGTTGTGCGTAAATGGTCTCTGTATTTTTTGTGAAGGTCGATTTTTAAAAGGTCCGCGACCAGAAGATCGACACTGATGTCTAAAATACAGGACGAATCCGTGTAAATTATTCCTTTTTATCAAATCCATTTCGTAATAAAACTTTTCATCCGAAGACTTGTGGAGGATATGTGTTGTGTTGATTGGACGTGTATCTGATTAAGTCCAATGAGGAACGTCAGAAAATCAGAAAAGAGATGTTGGTTTCTGGAGTTGCACATGCAGCATTTCTCAATTTTCCGTCCTTGAACCCTCTGATTCACCTTTAAGGTTCACTCTTATAAGTCAAGGTTAAACACAAGCTGACTGTAACTGGCACTGATTTACAGTAGTGATGGAGTTCAGTCTGTGCACACAACATTTAGTAAAAGCCTGTTGGTTTGTCTCTACGGTGAAGAAATGATCAGTGTTGCCAGATCTTAATATCATTATTCAATGCACACAAAACCATTGATTAAACAAGGCTAATTTGCTGTCTGCTGCAAAACGATATATTTTCAACCAAAAATAAAAATATTTCACATTCACAGCTGTCCGTCTCTCAGAAAAACCACGCGCAACCAGAAAACAAGGCCATACTCCAAAACCCCATCTGAAACTCTCCAGGTGTTAACTGATGATGTAAAAGGGAATGTTAAAGGGACAGTTCACCCAGAAAGATCTTTCTGTCATCATTTACTCTCCCTCATGTCGTTCCACACCCGTATGAGTTTCTTTCTTCTGTTGCACACAAAACAAGATGTTTTGAAGAAACTGTTGCTGGTAGCCATTGACTTCCATAGTATTTTTTTCCATAATATTGAAGTCACTGGGGTCCAGCAACTGTTTGAAAACCAACATTCTTCAAAATATGTAGACGAGATACTTCCAAGGCACTCACGTGGTAAGATAAAAAGCCTTTTTAATGAACTGGGTTTAAATCATTACAACTAGTTAAAAGTAGATCTACGCGTTTCGGCAAAACAGCCTTCTTCAGGACTTCAAAATATCTTCTTTTGTGTAAATGATGTCAGAATTTTGATTTCTGGGTGAACTGTCGCTTTAATAACTGGACGTGTCAAAGCAGAAACAGCATCATGATTCTTCATGAAGGCCTTTCGTGAGAAACTCAGCATTATTAATATGATTGCTTTCTGTGGCACTACTCGAATGTTTGAACACATGTGAAGTATTGTTTTAGTTCATGGAAAACAAACAGGGATGATTTGATTAATTTGGCTCATATGACCCGCTGTTGCTGTTTCTCACTGTCGCACAGAATGATAAAAAGCAAGTATTGTTTGCTGCGCCGTCTCACCATCAAAGGCAAAATGTATTTTCCAGTTGCTTGGTTACTGTTTTCCATGCAAAACTAAACAGATTTTTGACCTGCTTGTTCTTTTATTGGAGGAACAGTTTCTGAGCTGTGAGAAATTACAGAGAGGAATGAATGATTGAGTTTGATCTGCTCTTCAGTTTGAGTTCAGCGTCGATTCTTCTTGTGCTGTCACATGTAAGAGATTCAGGAGCTGAATGCTGTTATTCACAACATTATTCTGTCTGTATGACCTGATCTCACACACACTCTCACACACACACACACACACACACACACACACACACACACACACACACACACACACAGACACAGACACAGACACACACACACTCACACACTCACACACACACTTTTCTCACCAAATCTACAGCTGATCATGACATCTGCCCATCAATCCATTATGTGTGAAATCTATATGTTTTTGTTAATAATCCGCCTGTAGAAGAAAGGACTGGAGCATCAGTTTAATACAGACCATCTGGAAGATCCCGCAGCGCTTTATACTCCGGGTTTGCTGTCGTACGTGATCAGCGTCATCACCGCTTCCACATTATTAAACATTATTTATCTGAAAACGAGCTCTGCCAACAGACGTCTGCTTTATGAAAACACAAATGAAAGCATGACGTTGATATGACGTTAAAACAGCATAATCAGATCATCTGTTCTACTTAAGCTTCCCTTCTAGAAACACTGGACTTTAAAACTTTAAAAGTGACCTCAATCATTTTCCCCATTAAAATGTCACATAAAAGGAAAGCATGTTTTGAATCTCCAGACATGATAATGCAGGTCATCTCAAGGAGCTCGACATGTTGAGATCACATGACCAGCCAAATGTTACTCAGTGAATCATGTTTAACTGATAATAACTGAGTGTTTCTGTAATGGCGTCAGAAATGCTGTACTGGCTAGACAACTGACTAGACTTTAAAGGAATAGTTCACCTGAAAATGAAAATGTGCTGTAAATGTGTTCACCCTCAGGCCATCCCAGATGTGGATGAGTTTGTGTCTTCATCAGATTTGGAGAAATGTAGCATTGCATCACTTGTTTCTACACCAAATTTTCTTCAGTGCACATTTTTGAAGAATAGAACAAGGAAAGACTAGAAAGAGAAACATGTTTCTTTCTCTCTGATGCATTCTCTTTTTTTAACCAGTACTAATGAAATTAAAATGATTAATGGCACAGATTCCTAGTGTTCAAAGACGGAAGAGTTACTTCGGCAGACAGAGAATGTGACGTCTTTCTGTCATGCGTTACATACAAACCAAAGTCCAGAAGGGCCTTCAATTAAAGCGTGAAATTAAATTTCTAAAATGTTCCTCTCAGTCGACTTAAAAGTGTTTCCCCCTCAGTGACTTCATAAGAACGCATGAAGCAAAGAAACAAACCTGCTGTATTCTCGCTTGTAAACCAGCGAGCCGCTTCAATGAAATGATTGAATTATCCGTGGAATCGTTTCTTCAAAAGTACAACAGTGTTTTATAGTTTGGCCGAGGCTAATATTTCCCGGCTGGAGGGAGAAAGCACTTCTTTTCTCTAACTAAGTGTGTGGCAGCGGCTCCGGTTAGCCTCGCTTTCTCTCCTTTGAACAATCGCTGGACGTCCGTGGCTTTCTGAGGTCAGAGGTCGCGCTTCATTAAGTGCTGAGTTGCCTGTGCTGTTCATCTTCTGAGAACACAAGGACCTCGTGATGACCTCTGGAGCCCGGGGTCACGGTTCAGATGCAGGCAGGCGCTTGCTCTCAGACGTGTTTTCCAGACACACAGTCAGCTTTCTGTGTTTCTCTGGGCATCCAGCCCTTTTTCCACTGAGGACTCAATCTGCCGTGGGATTTTTGGAGAGATGAGACGCATTGCTCTGAATTGGTCACCGCATGCGGCTGCGACAGAACAACGGGAACACGACTGAGAACTGAAGAATCAGACACTGAATGACAGGAAGAGGAAATCCTAAATTGCAATTCAGAGGAAGATAAAACGTGTCTTGACAAACGTTTCCGGTTAAAAATTACTTATTATGAATTTCTTTGTTTTCAATTTTCAATTTTATTGTACTTAAATTCAAAGTTGAATTGCAGTTCAATCTTTTTTTTTTGAGGATCAGTGTCATTTATGTATCATTGAGATGATGTTATAGTTTTTATTAATATTTTGAATCAGATTTGTTTTCCAATTTTCATAAAAATTATAGTTAAAGTTAAAGTAATTGTGTTTGAAAAAAAAAAGTTTTTCATTTAAAAATTATACAAGGCAATATTACTCATTTTTATTTAGTTTAATGTGATGTACTAAAATAAATAAAACTAAAACTGAAATTTAAAAAATGATACATTTAGTACAAGTTAAACTAAATAAAAACGTGTCATGTTGTCTTGACCATTAGCTGAGAAAAGTTAAAAAAAAAATTTTTATATTTTATTTCAATTAAAGTTGATTTTATTTCAAATAACAATGTTTTTATGGTTTTAGTTTACTATAATAGCCCTGCTGAGCATGCAGAAGAAACAGGGATGAGAAATAATGACTGAATCGTGTGTGAATCACAGTTTTTCTGCAGTAATGTCATTCATCAGCAGCAGCGATCAGATGAAGCTCCTCAGCGTCTCATTTCTGAAGCTCGAACCTTAGATGACCAAACGTGACCCACTTACGGCTCCGAGGCGAGCGCGTGGGAGGAACCAGAGGATCACGGGTAACTAATCCATGACCTTCTGCTTCCAGGTCAGAGCACATTAACACCAGCGTAACCAAAGCAGATCAGCGCTAGCCTTCATTCCCTCCACAGAAGGTCATGAGGTCAGAGAAACACTCATCTGTATGGCTGGACTGTCTGTGTGAGGCTTTACTGCATCTGTCCTGCCGGGTGGTTTTGTGAGGTTTCTTGTTAGTTTGTTTTGTGTCATCACTGGCGTGAGCCTTTCATTAGAGGCAGTTGCAGAATAAAGTCTATGGTGCTGCACTTTTCATAATTGTAGGCAAGATTTACAGCAAACTAGCAGTGAAATGTTATTACTTGTAGGAAGTTATGGATTATTGGTGATCTTAAATGGGAAAATGTTTGGTTATTACCTCCCTCTCTCTCTCTCTCTCTTTCCGGCGGATGATGTAGGCGTAGCGTAAGCTCCGGTGAGAATATGCTAGTCTCGCGAGAACCAACGTTTGTTTACAGGAGCAAAGGAAGCAAAGGTCTAAAAAAAAAAACAGTCTCCTCTTGGCTTATATCCAAATCCTCCCACATCTTTCTTTACAAATCCTCGTTTTGTACTTCTAATTCGCCTACGTCATCCGCCGGAATGAATGCGCGTGCGACAGAGATTACGGTTTATAAAGTTTTAAATATGGATATTTTTCATACACAAACTCATCACTTCGGGAGGCGCTAATTTTCATTTTTGGGTGAACTATCCCTTTAATATTACAAGTGAACCTCAATACACATATTAAAATAATAATAAACCCATGGCATGACCGCTTTAATCTTATAATTCTGTTAGTGGCGTTTCACATACAGTCATGTATGTTTTCCAACAAAATAAAAAGACCTTTGGTTTATGTTGTTTTGGAGGTTTTTGTATAATTATTTGTGGCTTGCTTTAGTTTTTCTTTATTTTCAAGCCCCCGTCTGTTTGGAGTGTTTTAATGTGTCTGAAGGCAGCAGATGAAGGGCTGTAATGATGTTTGATTAAGTGCTCTGATGCCAGACAGGAAGTAATCCATCAGGCACGTGGAAGCTGAACGGATATTTACTGAGGTCAGGCCTGTTTCTAAAACACACCAGTCATTTCAGGCATTAGATTCCGTCCAGATCTGACCGAAAACAACACATCTGCAATAAATCACTTCAATTAATGTCCGAATGTGGTTCACATATTAAACACACAGTTCACTCAAAAATGAAAATTCTCATGTACTCATCCTCATGTTGATCAAACCTGTATGAATTTCTTTCTTCTGCTGAACACAAAAGAACAGCTTCTGGTCCCCATTGACTTTCATTTTTTTCATACTATGGAAGTCAATGGGGACCATCTGGGCAACTCTTTGGAAACCAACATTCGTCAAAATATCTTCTTTTGTGTTCCACAGAAGAAAGAAACTCATAC
>NW_015633197.1:0-290 GCF_001515625.1 Sinocyclocheilus rhinocerous
TTGTATGAGGACTGAAAATACCGCGTGATGCCTCGTGATCCAATGTATAGAAACCAGTGTAGACACAGGAAGTAAATTAACGAGTGCCTTCAGGCCTGTGACCACGGGAGCCAGACGTGACTAACACATGACTCCCATCACATCTGCTTCCTGAAACCCCAACGGACCCGCGTCCTTATGTTACAACAAAAGAAACAGAACCTTGCATGATGATTTTAAAAGATAAATCGTTTAAAAAGTAGTGAAAATGTATCCACTGCATGTGTTATGCCGTATATATATATATATAT
>NW_015633197.1:412-5075 GCF_001515625.1 Sinocyclocheilus rhinocerous
GTGTATTTTAGCTTAGTTTTAATGTAATCTAGAATAGCCAATAAAATTCGTGTTTCATTTATAAAGAATCATTGTTGGTGTCATATAATTTCAAGGTTAAAACTTTTGCCAAAAAGATCCTTTTGCTACCTAGCTCGTAGCTTACTTATAATAGTTACCTCTCATAAGAGCTTACAAATTATCATAATTGTGTTGACCGTGGCCAGGGAAATACATATAGTCAAATTGGTAATATACACTGACATTAACTTCTCGCTGGCCGAGTAGCTGATAGAGTGTAAACCATTTAAATTCAAAATCAGTTTAATCAGGTGGACCTCGACTTTTTCAGATCCGAGTCCTTTCAAAACCTGAATGAATTAATGATAATTAATTCCCTACAATTACAAATGAGTTAAAATTCATTACATGGCACATTTCAATTCACACTGATTTAAACCATTTATTTTCTTATAAACCCTCATTTACCCTTCTTTTCTTTTGCCCTTCTTTAAAACAACCACATAATCTTAAATTTGAATGTACTTTTCAAAATTAGTTATAAAACAGTTGCTCCTGGCAACAAGGATAGGTAGTATGTTTGCTTAACATAGCGTCAAACGTGACAATTTATGAGACTAATATCATGTTTTTCTCCAAAATCCCTATATAACATCAGTCGTGTTTAAAACAGTTAGCTTCTATGGTTCCATGTTGCTTCTTAACACAGTGAGACAGAAAATATTTTTTATAAAAATCTTTAATGTGATACAAGCTATGTCAATTAGCGTTGCATTGTAATTGGGTGTTTATTGTCTTCCACATTTCATCAGTCAAAGCGTCTCTATCTGCATGTTAATCAGCTGTAGTGATATCTGATGCATTTGTCCATATAAGGGATTTCCTGGGTCTCACTTGTGAAACAGACATTAAAGTATATGAGTGTTAGGGTTAGGGTTAACCCTGATCAGGGACGGACTGGGATGCAATTTCAGACCGGAAAATCTCACACTCATCCAGGCCACACAGAAAAAAGGGCCAAAATGGTACCTTTTGGGGTACAACAGCTTGACACCATAGCAGTACACCGTACTGTACATATTAGTACCTTAAGAGTAGTAATTCGTACCCTTAAGGTACTAATTTGTAGGCCTACCTATTAGGGGTAAAAAAGGAAAAAATATGTCCTTTTAAGGGTCCTGTTCCAGTGACAAGCTGTTATTTTGGCCCCTTATTTCCTGTATATAGCCTATACATCCACAACAATTTCTGAAACCATACAATATTATTTGTATGGCCATCATATAAAAAAGGTCTAAATCCTTAGTCTGGGGCAGTGGACAATAATGAAAGGTTCTCTCTTGCACTGCAGCTTCACTTCACTTTGCCTTTTCTTCATTTTTTCCCAATATCTCTGCCCCCCCACCTTGTTGAAAACATTCAACTCCTTTCAATTTGTTAGCAAAGAATGTTATTTATCTTACAATGACTTCAATACCCTATATTTAATAAACCTATATTTCATACAAATATAAACTACCAGTCAAAAGTTTTTGAACAGTAAGATTTTTAAAATTAGTCTCTTCTGATCACCAAGCCTGCATTTATTTGATACAAAGTACAGCAAGAGCAGTAATATTGTGAAATATTTTTACTTTTTAAAATAACTGCTATCGATTGGAATATATATTTATAATGTAATTTATTCCTGTGATCAAAAAGCTTTTGAAAAACTTGAAAAAAAAAAAATCTAATCTGTTTTCAACATAATAATAATAAATGGTTTTTTGAGCAGCAAATCAGAATATTAGAATGATTTCTGAAGGATCGTGTGACACTGAAGACTGGAGTAGTGATGCTGAAAATTCAGCTTTGAAATCACAGGAATAAAATACATTTTTATAAAAATATTTCACAATATTACTGTTTTGGCTGTATTTTGGATCAAATAAATGAAGGCTTGGTGAGCAGAAGAGACTATAGTTTAATACTCAACTACGTTAAAAGAAAGACAAAACTATCTAGCGTATTTACAGATGAAGCTGACCTGCACTTGAAGCCCTGAACAGGTCAGTGATGTTGCTACATTTCACTGCTTCTTCTGGCCTCTTCCTCTCTTTCATCGCGTCCCGTGCATCGGTGAGCTCATTTTTATTCTTAGTAGTTTCATTAATTCAGTCGCTTTTTCTACTTTATTAACGCTCTTTATTAATCCCCCCCCCCAGTAGTTTGAAAAACAAGTCATAAATAGTTGGATTCCGAAGGAAAGAAAGCA
Organism: Sinocyclocheilus rhinocerous; assembly: GCF_001515625.1. Taxonomy (NCBI): domain Eukaryota; kingdom Metazoa; phylum Chordata; class Actinopteri; order Cypriniformes; family Cyprinidae; genus Sinocyclocheilus; species Sinocyclocheilus rhinocerous. The sequence continues at coordinate 2,667 of NW_015633197.1, forward strand.
CATATTGACAGCAGAAGCAAGGGATATTGATTCCATCCTCTGCTTCTGTCTGCCTCTGTTTTGAGAACTTGCCCTTTGACCCCTCTGCATCTGAGCCAGTTGCTTCCTGCTTGACTCAGTGTGAGTACAGCTGGACCACTTTAAGACTGCAGGGTGATTTGACATTAAGGAGCTCTCACTTCCAGCAGGATGAACAAATGGCTCACGATGCACACAGAGAACAGGGTCAGCGGGGGGAGACGTCTCTCCTTAGCCTCATTCTCACTCATCTGGGGTGGAGTACTACGCCAACATGAAAAACAGCACACGGCGGAGGGACTGATTTTATACGCATAGGAAGCTGGCTGGGTTTACATACGGGCTACATACACTCTCACACATATGTCCTTAAAAGGCTTAAAATAACCCTGTAGACAGTGCAGCGCTGTATCTAGGCAACAAGAGGCTGGTGATATGGATTCCAGCGGTTTGGTTCCTCTCAGTCACAGAGTTAATGATCCTACAATCTTAACCCAGAGCCCTCAGCACTTCCACAAGATAAAACCATCACTGAGACACCCGTGGCGTGCATATAGGCAGGCATCAAACCTATTGTGTGTGTAGAGCAATGACAGAACTGACAGCGACAAGTCAAAAAGAGAAGGAGCTGGCGGTGAGAGCATTGAAGGGAACTACATTTCTTAAAAAAGACCTGTAATATGCAGATCGCGTCATGCTCCCATCATGGTCGGCTGAGCTGAACATCTGTGACAGATGGTGACACGTTATGGGGACACTGCAGCCGATTGGCTACGGGGGGAAAGCACACCTGGTGTTGACAGGTGTGTCAGATTCTACCTGCTCGGGGAGCAGCGCCGGATGCCTGTGCCTTTTCTAGAGCAGATCTGGGAATTTCAGGTATTTATTTTGAGGCGAGAAGAGACAAGCATTCAAAATTTCAGTATCGCTGTGCTGTGGGATGATACATGGCAACAGGGTCCAAAATTAATACTCCTCAAGTGCCAAACGCAAGTAAAAATTGGGTTAGTCACCACTTGGCTGGTAACTGTCTTAGGAACTGCAACATCTTTTAAATCAAATTAGTTAGACAGTCTAATTTAAATCAAATTAAAAAATAGTTTGACTCTCCCTGATGCAAAAGATGTGCATTATTTAAATAAATGACTACCGTCTATCAAAGAAACCATCCTGTTGTGACATGTTTCTTCTTAACTTTTACCAAACTGGAAGCTTTCCCATCAGGATTTATTCAGAATGTGGCGAAACATATGTGGAATATATTTCACAAAAAATTAGGCCACCAAAACAAAAATATGAGGAACAAAATTATTATGGCTTGCTTGTCAATGTTCATTACTTAAGAATTCCGTCATTATTTACTCATTTTCATGCCCTTCCAAACCTGTATGAATTTATTTTTTCTACTCAGCACAAAATAAATTATTTTGATGAACGCTGGGGGTCAAACAACATTGGACCCAATTGACTTTCACTGTATGGACAAAAAAAAACCATACTATTATTATTTTTTTCTTTTTGCAAAATAATTTTTGTGTGAAGAAATACAGGTTTGGAACGAGTAAGGGTAAGGGTAAGGGTAAGTAAATGAAATGAATTTTTTTTTTGCATTTTTAGGCTAACTATTCCTTTTAGGAAAAACAGCTAAACCATTCCCAAACTGACATTTTTTTAATGACAATAAAACAAAACCTAGTGGCTTGTATGAAATATTTATTGGTTGGTAAATGTTCTCAATTCATCGGCCCTGGCCTGTGTGGCAGACAAGTAAATTTTGGACCCTTCTTAGAATAACAATAAAACCATGTGTGGGGGGTGCTTTGGAATTAGGATTTTCTTTCCCTGGCAATCAGCTTGATACATTTTACTCTGGCACAACGGTTTCATTCATTCTCCATGGAGAAAGATGCACAAATGAGCTCCAAGTGCAGGGAGAGATGCATCCACTTAGATCAGAACACTATTGTTCATCCCAGCAACACCAAAGCAGACTGCTCTCTCGTGAGTCATATCTATATCTGTCATTACTAGGGTTGGGTATCGTTTGGTTTTTTATCGATACCGGTGCCAAATCGATACTTTTAAAACGGTTCCGGTGCCTAAACGGTGCCTGAACCGATACTTATAAAAAATAAAATAAAAATAAAAATTCCCCCCAAAAATGATGGATTGGCGGGGTTTGTGGGTGGGCATGGTTCGTAGCAAGGTTTTTTTTTGTTTGTTTGTTTGCTTATTTTGTTTTTATAATAAATAAAAAGAAAACAAGTAGAAAGAATAGAAAAAGAATAGGGAATGCTAGTGTTAGAGAGTCATTTTTAAATAAAAAGAAAACAATTCAATAGAACAGAAAAAGAACAGATAATGCTAGTGTTAGAAGGTCATTATTTATAA
>NW_015633197.1:5569-9492 GCF_001515625.1 Sinocyclocheilus rhinocerous
GAGGCACCGAAATCTGCGTTCGGATTCGGTTCTAGTACATACCGGTTACATAGGTACCTGTACCATATTGGTACCGGGTTTCGGTACCCAACCCTAGTCATTACACACTAACATTTTCACAAACAAGCCAGGAACAAAAGCTGACTCAATGTGCACGCCAAGGTTATTTTCGTAAACGAAAACTAAAACTAAGACTAAATCGATTGATGAAAAAACTATTTCGTAAACTGGAATAAAATAAAAACGTCAAAATACTTGGTGCACACCAGCAATATGGTGGTAAATACCGGCTCTCAGAAAACCAACCAGCCACGTTCAAAAGAGAATTCTAATGGGTGAATTTAATGCATGGTTTTTCAGCACAAAAAGTGCGTCGCTATAGCACTACACTATGAGTATTTAAATTCTCATGCGCTTCAAAGACACCTCAGTTCTATGCAAATTAAGCTTAATGTACAATACCCCTTTTAGAGAGAGATTTAGAGAGACTAAATGTCAAGGGTTTTCAAACTTTTTGATGCCAAGAATCCCAAAATATGATGACTACCAATCACCTTGCACTGTGTGAAAAAGGTCAAATTTGATTATGTTTATTATAACATTAGTTATTATTATTATTAAAATTATTATTCATTTATTAGTGTAGTGTAATAATGATAATAATATATTCATTTTTATTGTTATTGTAATAATGATAATACTAATAATTTATTATTATTTAAAAATAATAATAATTGCATTTTAATAATGAATTACCTTTAAATAATAATAATAATAATAATAATAATAAATATTACTATAATTTTAAAATTATTTTTCTCTAAATGTGCGGTTTGGAAAACCGTAAGTCATGGAAGCAGTTATACATCAAATAATAATCAAATAAAAACATGAAAATAAACATCGCTATTAGTGGGTGCAATTAATTCTTAATAAATCCCCCCCCCCAAAATCCAAATATTTCGATCTTAAAAAGCAGGTCTCACCAGAGTCCGAGCTGTACATGTCGACGAACCTAGACCACTTGTAGTGCTCGATTACGCCCACCAGGGCGTCCTGCAGTTCGGGTCTCAGCTGGATGACAAACTGGTTGGAGTTTTCCATGGGGAAGCTGGGCGTCACAAAGCAGACGTGTAGCGCACCGCAGAACGACATCAACATGTTGACAGTCTTCCTGTCGTACACGCCGATGATGGCGTACACTCCTTTGGAGAACTGCGAACAGACTGGAGACGACAACAGAACACGATTTACAACACAGACATCATTCACGTCGCATTGTTAGCATCACGCTGGCTTTATTATTCACTTCCGAGAAGCAATTAGTAAACGTTTCTATATGCATCACTGGACTGGAAATGGTGCGGATGAAGTTTCTGAAGGGCCAGATAATCAATGCGCACAAAGGGTCTCGCTGACATTTACCAAACAGCAGGGCGCTTTTCTATCTCTGCTGCCTTGAACGTTGAATATCTTTTCCTCTCCCTGTTGGTGGCAAAATGGCCTCAATCTGTTTTTGAACCAGGTTTCCCTGTGTATTTTAATGCTGTATCATACTCTGCTGTTGCTATCTTTGCCCTGGCCGAGGTTATTTTTCACTGCGGCTCCGGGCCTCACGTTTCAGTCCCGCAACTAAACAGATTGAAGTTGCAGTCTGTTCGTTGCCCAAGGCCCAAATCCCAGCAGGGGCCGCCTGAGGGGCACAGGGGGAGCAGGAGCGATAGGCATGGCCATCACCCAAACTGCCTGCCCCACAATGCAACAGCCCATAAGCAGTGCAGGGTGCCAGCTCCTCTAGCATGTGTGTTTGTGTGTGTGTGTGTGTCTGTGACCACTGGCCTTCATCACATACACTATGACTCATTTCAACATCCGGCTGAAACATAAACACTTCATCTGTCAGATATATAGATACTGTCTCAATCTGAAGTCACATACCATGAAATAAACAAGCAAATTAGATCTTATAAAGAGAAGGTGATATTTAACACAGGCACACTAATTTAAACTGTTCTCTCTGCACTGTATATAAAAGTCACACACTTGGTGCTAAGCAATAATGAGTGTGACACGTCTATAACAGACGCTGCCGTGAGCTCCGAGGTAATATTGGGGGTGTTCTTATCACACGGCTCTGCTTCCTCTGTGACTGATGACTTGCACATTAATTCTGTCTGGGCTGAGCTTTGTGGACCCGGAGAGACAGAGAGAGAGAGAGAAAGTGAAAAGGGAAAGGAAGGGGGGGGACTGCATCCCTCTGTGTTAGCTATTACCGAAGACATATGGCACATTGAATCGAGATCCTCACCATACCATATGTGCTTGTCTTGAATGGTTTCACATACTTTACTATATTTCTTTTTTGTCAATTCATACAATGTTAATATACAGTGCTCATTCATCTACAACATATTGTTGAACTGGCTTCCTGGCAACAGGCATCAGCAGAACATATTCATTACCTTTATTTGATATCACTTGGCATATGACTTCATTCTAAATGACAACATTAATTGCAGCGATATATTGGCTGACTGAACAGAGTTTTAGTGCCTTGCTCATGGGGTTTTAAACTTGCAATGCTATCTGAGACAGTCACACTGATGTACTTGAGAGTTATGCGAGTGTGAGTCACACTCCTTTACTGATTCTTTCCCTCTTCTTCTACACATCATTTCCTGTTTTTTTTCTATTTTCCTTTCAATACAAAGTGACAAAAAGGCAAAAAAGTCGTACGATTTTGTAATGTTCTTATGCTCACCAAGGCTGCATTTATTTGATCAAAAATACAGTGAAAACAGTAATATTATGATATATTATTACAGTTTAAAATAACTGTTTTCTAGTTGAATTCATTTTCAAGTGCAATTTATTCCTGTAATGGACTTTAATTACTCCAGTCTTCAGTGTCACATGATCCTTCAGAAATCATTCTAATATGCTGATTTGGTTTCTTTTTATTATCAATGTTGAAAATAGTTATGCTGCTTAATATTTCTGTGGAAAAATTGAAACATTTTGATGAACTGTGATACATCGCGATTATGAATGATTTATAAGCTGCATTTAAATGAAAAATAATATTTTTTAAATAACAGTCTGTCACTTTTGATCAATTGCATCCTTGCTCAAAATTATTAATAAAATTAATTTGAAAAAATATTAAAAATGACTGCTAACTTTTGAACGGTAGTGTATACAAATTAAATCTGTGTCAATTTCCTTAATGGGCCATTTTTGGCCATGTGAACTGTTAGAAAATAAACTCTCTTAAAACACTTTTCAGACTCTCACTAGTTTAGGTAATTTGTCAGTTTGTTTATTTAATCTCAAGCTCTTCACTAACTTTAGATAAAACTTTATTAGAGGAAAAACTATTAAGGACAACTGTAATTTGTCATTTCAAAAGTAGTAAAATAAATGTCCTGGTAAAAGGTTTCCAAATTAGAATAGTAACATAACAAACACATTTGGTTTTTAATCAGAAACACATTTACAAAAATTTCAATGGAATCCATTTGCCACACGGCCGCTGCCACTTCCCACATGTGTGATAATGTGGAAGCTGATTGGAAGCGTGCGGCTCTCTCTCACTCACATCTGCTTCCCTGTTCTGAAAAGTTCCTCCTGACAGGAAGCACATGGCCGTGTCATCCGACCCTCTAATGACAGTAGTGCCTCGCTCATGGGGTTTTAAACTTGCAATGCTATCTGAGATAGTCACACTGATGTTAAGTGTTGAGAGTGATGTGAGTGTGAGTCACACTCCTTTACTGATTCTTTCCCTCTTCTTCTACACATCATTTCCTGTTTTTTTTCTATTTTCCTTTCAATACAAAGTGACAAAAAGGCAAAAAAGTCGTACGATTTTGTAATGTTCTTATGCTCACCAAGGCTGCATTTATTTGATCAAAAATACAGTG
>NW_015633197.1:10625-16041 GCF_001515625.1 Sinocyclocheilus rhinocerous
GAGCACTACTGTAAGGTTAACCCTGCATGGTTTACATGTTTGAAAATGATTAACAGTTGAAAATATTAGACATTTAGAAAAGTAATCAAAAAGTAATCAAATGTAATCAGTTACATTACTTTAATAAAGTAATTGAAAAGTTACACTACTTATTACATTTTAAGTAGGGTAACTTGTAATCTGTAACCTATTACATTTCCAAAGTAACCTTCCCAACACTGCTGTTTTCTAGTTGAATTCATTTTCAAGTGCAATTTATTCCTGTAATGGACTTTAATTACTCCAGTCTTCAGTGTCACATGATCCTTCAGAAATCATTCTAATATGCTGATTTGGTTTCTTTTTATTATCAATGTTGAAAATAGTTATGCTGCTTAATATTTCTGTGGAAAAATTGAAACATTTTGATGAACTGTGATACATCGCGATTATGAATGATTTATAAGCTGCATTTAAATGAAAAATAATATTTTTTAAATAACAGTCTGTCACTTTTGATCAATTGCATCCTTGCTCAAAATTATTAATAAAATTAATTTGAAAAAATATTAAAAATGACTGCTAACTTTTGAACGGTAGTGTATACAAATGAAATCTGTGTCAATTTCCTTAATGGGCCATTTTTGGCCATGTGAACTGTTAGAAAATAAACTCTCTTAAAACACTTTTCAGACTCTCACTAGTTTAGGTAATTTGTCAGTTTGTTTATTTAATCTCAAGCTCTTCACTAACTTTAGATAAAACTTTATTAGAGGAAAAACTAGTAGTAAAATAAATGTCCTGGTAAAAGGTTTCCAAATTAGAATAGTAACATAACAAACACATTTGGTTTTTAATCAGAAACACATTTACAAAAATTTCAATGGAATCCATTTGCCACACGGCCGCTGCCACTTCCCACATGTGTGATAATGTGGAAGCTGATTGGAAGTGTGCGGCTCTCTCTCACTCACATCTGCTTCCCTGTTCTGAAAAGTTCCTCCTGACAGGAAGCACATGGCCGTGTCATCCGACCCTCTAATGACAGGAACACACTGGCCGCCTGCAGTGGTTTGTGTTAGCCTGAGTAGAGGCGTAAAACACGATGTGAACACCTCTGGCCAGCCTGTGCTCTCTCTGGCCCTGCTAAAGATCCTGGCAGCATCTGCCCGTCCTGGCACCATCTCACAAACAGATCTCCACAGGTCTGTTCGGCGCTACCAGCCCCTCGGCGGGGATGACTGATGACTGTATTGAACGTTCAGCTTGTCTGTGGTCATGGGACTCGTAGAGCACAACCTAAGCTGATGCAATCAGACTAGAAGCTACACTATACAAATATATTTACAGCAAAAAAAAAAAAAATCACATTAAAAAAATACAATGTCAATGTTTCAGGTATTACGGGATGGCGTATTGATACCTCTATATTTAACAACTTATTTTACAGCATATATTTAATTAAGTGATATAATGTTAATACACAAATCTACTTGAACTAACAAAATCAACTTTCTACTTTAGAATGTACTGATAACCACCAAGATAATACAGGTGGCACAAAAGAAAACCACAAGATAAATCAGAGTATATTGTAAGTTGTCTCCATCCATAAAACAAGGCCAAGACAGTGAACAGGGTCATACACACAAAATACAATGAAGGTAGCTCACATGACACTAAAATAATGCAGTAAACAAAATAAATAACAGAATAACAAAATGTTATTTTTCCTTTGTACAGTACTAAAAACAAAAAATGAGAAGAAATGCAATGGGATGTGTCACGCAGGGATTTCTGAGAATATCCTTTCACTGTTTTTCATAGTAAATCATATGGTAATTCATAGCTTTTACTTGCATAAATAAAGTAGTTATCTACTAAATAAAGTAGATTTATCATAATTTAAGTACATGTTAAGTTAAGCGCTTTGAGTGCCCAGAAAAGCGCTATATAAATGCAAGGAATTATTATTATTCTAAAAACCTATGTTTGACAATGCACTTTCAGCTTCCTATGCCTTCCTAACTATTAACTAAAAAAAGAAATAATTTCTAAATAAAGTAGATTTATCATAATTTAAGTACATGTTAAGTTAAGCGCTTTGAGTGCCCAGAAAAGCGCTATATAAATGCAAGGAATTATTATTATTATGTAATTTCAAACACCACTGACAACAATGCGTTTACACACACAACTATACACAAACTACAGATTTTATTTTTTTTGCACATTTGAGCTAGTCTTCATCTGTCTGTCCAAGTATACAAGACAATGCATAATTGAATATGAGAAAGATTAAATACACATTATCCGTCACTTCTGTCTTTTGAAGTACCAAGTGTAGACATACTAAATATAACAGTGAATGAATCCGAGCTACAGTCACATTGTTCAGGTCTGTAAGTCTGACTTCACAGAAAATGGACTGGAATGATTTCAATCGCACACAAGTGTTTACATGACATTTCCAAAAGAAAAAATGATTGCTTTAGTCTAACTGAAACTTAACTTTTAAAATTAATATAAACAGTTTTTGCATGTATTGTAAATAAAAGAGCAGCAAGAACATCCTGCTAATGTTCTTCTTTTGTGTTCCACAGAAGAAATTAGAGATTTCTACTTATAAAATCAATTGACAAACATGAAGAAACAGTATATTCGTTGTAGCTGGGCTGCTGAACTGGCTTTCCAGCGTTTCTGTTTTTGCTCATGCTAAATTACATCAGTTCCACCTAATATGTGTGAGGCCAGTCTATTTAAGCGACAGCGTGTCTGAGAGGTTATTGCCAGGCAGCACTATGGAGTAAACTGCTTTAAACTGCAGTCTAAGAGCAGTTGCAGGTAGACTCCCTCAGGAGAACCGTGGAGACTAAATAGCCATTTCCTTCTCAATCTGTTTCTCTCACTCACTATTTCTCTTTTCTCCTCCCATCCAATCATGAGCAGAAAACCTGTGGATTATTTGAAGCCTGTGTGCCCTTTCATGTGTTGTTATTTGGTCTATGTTGATGCCCGATAACATGTCGGTGTATGGATTATTTGAATAACTGTGCAGTGGACTGAATTTTAAAGGACACCAAGCTCCACCTCTTCCATCCACATCCACTGCTTTAATGAGGAGCTCTGCTCGCTCTTTTGGCCTCCAGTCCTCTGTATAAACACTCTCACACACATCATATCCTTCGGCACACTCTAACATACACACACAAGCTACATGCCTCACAGTTTGAATATAAAACACACACACACTCAAAATAATTCAGCAATCTCACTCTTACTACACACAAGCATCTGCAAATATCACCAGAGTAATTACACACAGACAAGCTTAATAAGACCCTTTTCACCCCCTCTCTCTCTCTCTCTCTCTCTCTCTCACACACACACACACACACACACGTAAGGACTCACATAAGCCTGTCCATACTCATTGACGGGAGTTGCACGTCATCATTAGCCTACACAGTGGAGCGTATGACTGTGGACGCTCAAGGGAACATATAGTAATAATCCCTCCTGTATCCTGCTGTATTTATGCCCTAAGTGGACAGTTCCAGGTCAGCTATACATAATGTGTTATTTCCAAGGAATTGGAAACCTTTACAAATACAGTTTGTGCATGCTATGACAACATATTAATAAATAAATAATATATAAAAATATTCATATTTGATATATAATAATATTTCAATTATAATACAGAACGTTTTATTAAAGATTATTAAAAATATTATAAAGAATTCATTTATAATAAACACTGCAACATTCCATGAAATAATAATTTTGTTTTCATGCGGACTAATTACATTATAAAAAATATTTTTACAGTCTATTAATTATTTGAACCTCTACACTTTCACATGATCCAGAAGTTTCATGCATTTTCACTGCAATAGTATAATTTCTGCTCTTCAGTGAGAGTGCAAAAGAGGATCACGAAAAATCTTTTTGTTGTGTAACGGCAGTCATGTTCTAAACCGGTCTGCTGACAAGGCCTCTTAGGGCTGAAACGGCTGTTATCACTCCTGCAACAGGAGAACAAACCAATTTAGCGAAAGCCAGCGGCGACTTCAGAAAGACATTTTTTTTCTAGTACCCAAACATAACAAAAAGCCCAAGTACTGCATCTCATTTTGTCCATCATGTCTGATGCAATTAAAAAGAGAATAAAATATTGACAGTTTAAGCTTCAGTTCAGCTCAAAACAACTAAATTGTCCTGGCTGGTGGCTGACATTAAGAGTTACTGCTGTGGCCCTAAAGCATTATTTAAAGGCCACACAAACACATTTTAGCAATTTCCAACAACCATCTCCTTACAGGTCTATGAAGTTTGTCTGTCCAGTACATATCGTCTCTGTTTAGATTTAGTTGTGTTCACATTGACAATAACCAAGCCACAAGATTGCCTTTAATGATAGTGGTATTTAGAGTTACAGGTTCTTCATACTGAGGGCCACAAACAGCTCTCAGTGCAGCAAAAGTGATGCAGTGTTGGGTGGGTGGAAGCCCTCAGGTGCAGAGACCGCTGCTCTGGCCAAATGAGAGTTCACTTCTTCAGAATGAGTCACCTGCACAACCTGAGCATGAGAGTGTGAATCACATAAATATGGAAGAGAAGAAAATCCACCTCAATGGCAAATGTGACGGGCCGGCAAACATACTGGGTGGCACAACAGTGTGGCCAAACCAGCATGTATCCAACAAATCAGTGCACGAATTATTCATGTGATGCAAAGCTGAATTTTCAGCAGCCATTACTCCAGTCTTCAGGGTCACATGATCCTTCAGAAATCAATCAAATATGCCAATTTATTATCAATGATGAATACTGTTGTGTGGATTTTTTTGTGGAAACAGATGCTTTTTTCAGGATTCTTTGATGAATAAAATTTTCAAAAGAGCAGCATTTGCTCACAGTATCCTACTTTACTTGAATATATACAGTATACTCACATAAAACAATATATACTTTAAAGTAAATCTCAGCTGCGACATTGTTTATATCATCGCAAAACGTAAATTGTATAATCACATAAACAAAGTGGCACATGAAATATATCTGCATACTTTATAACCTAGATCCGCATACATGCATACTTTATAACTTTACCTGCACACTGTAAAGCAATATATACCGTAAAGCAAATCTTAACTGTTTCATTGTTTGTTTCATCGCAAAATGGGTAACGCTTTAGATTATAACCCGCAATGTACTGCGTAAGTAAACAGAATTTACAGCATCACTTTTTTGTAATTACAGTGTACCTATTCAGTACCTCCGTGTAGGTATAAGGTAACAATATGCGAAGTTTGGGGAATAAAGGAGTAATAATATGTAAAATTACAAATTATTTCTACTGTAAGTATTTTGAAACTAAGGGGTACCTATTCTAATATAACAGGGTATGTATGACCTAACAATCTTATATTTG
>NW_015633197.1:24939-45139 GCF_001515625.1 Sinocyclocheilus rhinocerous
GAAGCGCAGACGAGGGACAACTTTGAAACTGTCTGGAGTGTGTTCCTTTAAAACTGCAGCAGTGTGTGGTGAGCGCGAACTGGAAACAGCTGGAATGGCGCATGAGACGAGTCTATCCGTGTTTGCGGCGCTCATGACAGGAATATGTGTAGAAAATACAAGAAAACTAATCGACACGAAGAGGAGAGAGATTTTTGAAACTGACTGGAATGTGTTCTTTTAAAACTGGAGGGTTTTGTCCGAGTATGTTCTCACAACATTGGGCAGCGACTGATGAGCGGTAAAACCGGGAACTGAAATAAGTTAATGTTAGTCAAAATGGTGCTTGAGGACGTGGAACAAAACGGTAAATCAAAGACAGTAAAATCCTGTCAGTTCGCTATAATACACAGTTTAATCTTGACTTTCAGTGTTTATTACTGTGTGTTTATTGGCGTGATGGTTTGGCCATAATAGTTTAACTAGTCATTACTAGTTAATCAACTAGTCATTAAGTCAGTGGGTGAAAAACATGAACAAATTGAACAAAATATATCCTTAAACAAGCTTTTCAAAATAATTTGGTTTAACTGTATAATCTGTATAAGTATGGAGTTGCTTTGCTTTTTTTCTGAACTGGTGTAATAAATTTTTATCTTTTATTAGGCTATCTGTTGCCTGTGTTGTTACTGTTGTCATATTGTGTGTGATTTTAATTTTAAAACCCATTTTGGGTTAATTTAACCCAGCAGTAGGCCTATAGTAAATTGCAAACAATATTTGAATTAAATAAAACAGTCCACCATGTTTATTGATACATTACCTGATATATAATGTATGTATTTATGACCTACTGTATAAACAATCGTTTCAGAGCAATTTGTTGTAGCCTGTAGTCTTACCCTGTAACTACATGGAACAAGGGGGGAACAAAGCACCACTTTAATTTACAGCCCGCAAATGTTGTATTTACCCTGTAACTACGTGGAACAAGGGGGGAACAAGCACCACTTTAATTTACAGCCCGCAAATGTTGTATTTACCCTGTAACTACGTGGAACGAGGGGGGAACAAGCACCACTTTAATTTACAGCCCGCAAATGTTGTATTTACCCTGTAACTACATGGAACAAGGGGGGAACAAAGCACCACTTTTAATTTACAGCCGCAAATGTTGTATTTACCCTGTAACTACGTGGAACAAGGGGGGAACAAGCACCACTTTAATTTACAGCCGCAAATGTTGTATTTACCCTGTAACTACATGGAACAATGGGGAACAAAGCACCATTTTAATTTACAGCCCGCAAATGTTGTATTTACCCTGTAACTACATGGAACAAGGGGGGAACAAAGCACCACTTTAATTTACAGCCCGCAAATGTTGTATTTACCCTGTAACTACATGGAACAAGGGAGGAACAAGTTGGACTTAAACACAGAACAAGTGTATATTTGCACAGTAATTACAGAGAAAAATATTGCACTAGTTTTAATTTAATTGTTCGATGGCCAAATTAAACCCTCTACATTTTTTTTGCTATAAAAACACCACAGTATACATCCTCTGAAATACAAATGTTGTATCATGTATTTTTTCTGCGAACAGCTGGAAAGAGGTAAGCTTGTTTTAAGCTGCATTGAACCTTGATGGTATATCATGGAAAGTTATTTGGTGATAGTAGTGTTGAGAAGTTGCTGAAATCGATGAATAAACTTTCATAAGGTAAGAAGACTCGTGAATTATAAATCATAGCAGAAACTCATTAACTCATTTCACTAGATGTCTAGTTTTGTTGTTCAGTAATCTCCATCATGTCCGTCCTTTTATAATAGAATGTGTACCCCATGGTTAAAAAATACCTATACGCCTATAATAAAATACCAATATAAAATTATAAAAAGTATATATCGTCTTTCTAAATCATTCCCAAACATAAGATTGTTGTTTAGGCCATACATACCACGTAATATTAGAATAAGCACCTCTTAGTTTCAAAATACTTACAGTATAAATGATTTGTAATTTTACAGGTTGTTACCCCTTTATTCCCCAAACTCTGCATATTATTCCCTTATACCTACACGGAGGTACTGAATAGGTACACTATAATTACAAAAAAGTTACACTGTAAATTCAGTTTACTTACGCAGTTCTTTGCAGGTTGCATATCTGGTTGTTACCCCCTTATTACCCAAACGTAACACATTGTTCCCTTATACCTACACGTATGTTCTTTATAGGTACACTATAATTACAGAAACGTACACCGTAAATTCAGTATACTTACATAGTTCTTTGTGGGTTGTAATCTAAAGCGTTACCACAAAATGTTAACTATATTAAGGCCCAGCACTAATCTGCTAAATGTGACTGAGGCATGAAGATACTATGATTTTATAAACATAAACATCATGATTTTCTGTAAAGCTTCTTTGTGAAAAGCACTATACAAATATATATGACTTGACATTACAGATTTTTTAGAGTATTAGAGATGCATATTAAAAGGGATATCTAAAAAAAGAAAAAGGAAACCAAAGAGCTTATGAAGAATTGTCTGGTTGATAGGCATTTTATTTCAGAAAAAACTAAGGATGTTGATCTCAGACTGTGATGTGAAACAACTAATTAAAAATAGCAACACAACTAACTTAACTACATTTTTCAGTAGCGTGACAGTAGCTCTTCTGCTTTCAAACGGCAGCTTTTCCAGCAACAAGCTACTTTTCCAAGTAGTGGTATTGATTGATAACATGTTATTCCAATGTTTTGTGGCACATTCTGCAGCTCTCTACATTTAGACTGCGTGTTTGGATATATCCACAAGCTCTCTCTCTCTCTCTCTCTCTCTCTCTCTCACACACACACACACACACACACACACACACAAAACCCTTAATGCATGTGAGCACAATAATAAGTTCCCAGCTGAGAACCCTTCCTCTCGTATGTACGGATGGATATTAAACTCAAGGATCAGAGCACTAAGTAGGCCAATAGTGTGTTAGGGCAGGCTGACCAGAAAACTTGACACTCGGTCTTGGTGTGCAGGAGATGAACAAAACGGTCACACTTTCAAAGAGTGCTAATAGTGCTGTGAGCCTGTGGCCGCTGGGCTCAGTATGTGTCCTCGACATCACGGAAAGGACAAAAGCACCTTCCTCTGACGGGCATCAGTTTCACGTATTAGCTTAAGCAGAGTTGCAAAGGATAAAAAAATGCAGATTTCGTCTGAAGTCAGAGAGAGGGCTGGTCTCTTTCTTTGTCTTCCACACTTTGTTTCACCAGTGAAAAGGAACAATAGTGTCTTAATGTTTAATTACGCTGATAATTGAGAAAACCAGACCGTTCACAAGACATTTTAAGAGACAGCAGGCTGACCCACAAACACACATCTTAGTAAGTATTGGAATCATAAGGAATTTGGTTCTGATTCCATTTTGATTCTTTTTGTACTTCTGAGGAAGCAATAGAAACAGAAGGATGTGTGGTCAATTTATTATTTCTTGGCAGCCAAGACTTTCTCTCTTTCATCATGTTCAATTCAGACAGTAAGCTCACAATTCAGCTAAAATAAATTCCTAACATGGATAATACAGTCTACGATTACATCTCCACAAGCACTAAAACCTACAGGGATTACAATTAAAAAACCCTTCTCAAATTCTCTATGGTGATGTCAGCCAAGACAGACGCATGTGTCCTCATTAAGACAGGAAGCTCAGGCTATATGGGGCATCCTCCTAATGAAGCATAATTGGACTGCTTCCACTATTTAACATGGCACTATATGATGGTATGGGGACAGTGGAGTCTCTTTCTCTAGATAACAATGTCAAGGCAAGACTGTCTCATCCTGAATCCATGCTTCAGTCTGTTACACTGATTCTTGTATTTGTCATTTTCAGCTCAAAAATCAAAAGCTTCCCTTAGTGTTTTACCACCTTTAAATTCTTTGTTCTATATATATATAAAAAAAACAGCACGATAACAGTTGTCATGTTTTTGAGGAAGAGAAGACAGATGGGAGAAGACGTGATGCTCTCTTTGTCTCTCATTAATGTAAAGGACTGTGCGAGACAAGGGAGTCTCTGTTCGTCTCTCAGACTAAACATGACAGCTCTTCTCTTTGCCTCACTGAGAAGTACATCCCTCGCTGGATCCTTTCTCACAGTTCTCACAAAAACCAACAGCTACAG
Source organism: Sinocyclocheilus rhinocerous (assembly GCF_001515625.1). Classification (NCBI taxonomy): domain Eukaryota; kingdom Metazoa; phylum Chordata; class Actinopteri; order Cypriniformes; family Cyprinidae; genus Sinocyclocheilus; species Sinocyclocheilus rhinocerous. Next base: position 29,122 of record NW_015633197.1, read on the forward strand.
TAAACCAGAGATACAAAGCCAACATATATAAATCCACCACACATTGGCCTCAATTACCTCCCTATTATTGTTGTGAATTCCCAAAATATATGAAACTGCATTGGATTTTCCCAAGCTGGTGGTGTGCAGAGCTGCCATGGGACGTCGTGAAAGGCTGGTGTTTTCATTAGTGTTTGCTTTAGGGCAAAATTCACAATTAACAGTTCGAGATGAAGATCCGGACCGGCACTGGTTCCATCTAAATCACAAATAATTTCTGACAAATTTATAAATATGAGTGTTCAAAAGTTTGAGGTTGGTACGATTTCATTAAGTTTCTCAAAGAGTTCCCCTTATGCTCACCAAGTATGTATGTATGTATGTATGTATGTATGTGGCTGCATGTATTTGACTTAAAACACAGTAAACAATATTATTAATATTTGTGAAGTATTATGACAGTTTAAAATCACTAAACATTTCTAAATGTAATTTATTTCTGTGATGTAAAGATGAATTTTCAGCAGCGGTTACACTAGTCTTCAGTGTCACATTAACCTTTCATAAATCATTCTAATATGCTGATTTGCTGCTCAAGAAACTTTTCTTATTATTACCAATGTTGAAATGTTTTTTTCAAGATTCGATGATGAACAGAAAGCTCAAAAGAACAACATTTATTTGAATTTTTTTTATTTTTAACATTATAAATGTCTTTACTGTCATTTTAATGCATGCTTGATAAATAAAAGCCTTAATATCATTAAAAAATACGCAAACAAATTGAATCACATTTTTCTCCATATGGGACTGTTAAGATACATAATGCATATAGGCAACATAGAAGCTGACAAGGTGCGCTTACACAATTTCAGAGCCATGCGACTGAAGAAATGTGTCAGCTGTGATTTAGTGTGTGAAATGTATGAGGGATTTAGTGACTAACTGTAGGTTGTTTACGGTTGCCAAGCAACAGCACAACCTGTAATACAGAATTCTACTGATGTGCGGTCACAGGTGTGCAGCGGCTTCGAGTGTGGCTCATCCAATCAGAATTTATAATGTTTATTTTGTGATTTTTATTGATTGTTCAGACCTTTTCTGCAAAGGAAATTTAGGCACTGAACCTCTTGGTGTTTTAATTGAATGTCTTGCTTTAGGGAATCCCATCCAGATCATTTATTCATTCAGGATTTTTAGGTCTGATTGCTCCAGGAGATGTGGTGACTGAGGGCGATCCCTTCCCCCTTTCCGGTCTCCTGTTACACAATAACACAACACCCCGGAGCTAACTCCCCCAACAGACACAATCCTAGAAATCCACTACCGTGCTGCCTGTACGCATTTCTAGATTCACTGCAGAGGGTTATTATTTTCTTCTCAGTGCGAAACACTGAAAGACATTTCAGGCTTATGACAGAAACCGCTGCTGCTTTCTGAGATAGTCTGATGCATGTTTACAGCCGTCTCCCAAGAGCAATCACATCAGATGCGAAGGTGTAAACTACATATTGTGAAACACCTAATAAAGGGAAACACACGCACATACTACTCTTCAACAGTAGCAGAGCAGGAAAAAAACAGATGTTTCATTTAGAGCATTATATTATGAGGCTTCACTCAGTGCAGATCAAATTATAGCAGCAGTAAATACGCTCGATTCAGTTCTTTGTCTTGAAGCGTGCTAATATTCTTCTGGCCTGAAGGCTTTCTAACTTGGAGGTCTATGAATGCACACTCTCCCATAGATCTTTAAGTGGGCTCTTGAGTCTCTGCATGCAGGAATAGGTGAACATCTGGTATTGATTGTGGAGTCTTTGCATGGGGTCCGGCTATTGATCAGCTCTAATTCTGCTCACGGATCAAGTAAAGGAATCTAGCATTAGCTGTGAGGACTTCAAATGTCAGCGAGACGGCTGGGGGTCATTGAATAAATTGCATTCCACCTTTATACAGACGCATTCTTCTGAAATTGAAAGCTAAAACGTGTCTATACACTGAAAAAAGTTTTTCAAGCAGTACTTCATCAAATTAATAATTTGTCTTTCAATTAAATTTACCATTATTTGTTTTATTTTTCGAAGTAATACTTTTTTAGTTCAAAACATTGATAAATATAAATAAATATAAAATTTTCATTAAGAGCTCAACTAAGACATATTTGTTTTGACGAATGTAAAATATCAAGGTTTGATTAACTCATATTATTAAGTTTATATCATGACCACGCCTCCTCACACTGGTGCTGCGAGTCAGTTAACGACACCATTTTGTCACTGTGTGATTGTGTGTGAATTCAACGAGCTGTGGAAGAGAAGGTGGAAACTTTGTTTTAGATAAGTTAGTTGTATGGATGTTATTTTCCGACATTTACCTTTTTTCACTCTTTCTTTTCCTCGAGAGACTGTGATCGGCGAAAATTGTTGTTTGTCCAAATGACGGGACATTTCTCATCCGTTAGCTAACGTTATTTGTTTGTATGCGTTCCTTCGCTGGCATTTTCCACATTTAGTTTTTCTCCCTTAATAACAAATGTGTCCATTTTGATGCTCAATTTTACCGAACTAATGGCTGCTGATGACTATTTGAATTGAACTCTGCCAAAGTGCGCGCTTGTAAGTGTTCGTTAAATGCGTAACGTTACGTGAGTACAGGTCTGTTCATGTCTGAAAATAATATATGAAAAACAAAATTATTTTACATAACAAAAACATTATAGCTTATATTTGTTTAGTACATTTTTAAATTAATGTAAAAACTAAAATGAATTGTAAAACTGAAAGTTATTTTTTTAAATTGTGTTCAGCATGGTGGGCCGTATTTGAATTTGTGACGGGCCGGGTTGAGAACCACTGGCTTAAAGTAATAAGAGTTACCATTCAACCAGTGAGAAAACAGACTGCAGCAGAAATTAAATCAAACATGGCTTTGGGAAATCAATAGTTATTGTATTCAACTGATGCTGTATTTCATATATTAATGAACAATAGTAGCACACACACAATATGCCTAACTTAAAACCACAAAAGCTAGTCTTAGCCCTCAGGTTCTGTTGAGATTGATTGTGATTCTACATACAGAAACCTCAATTATTTAGCATTAAAAAATAAATTTCACCTCTTACAAAATCAAATCCCACTAGGCAAACATTGTAACTGTAAATGTGCACTTTTCATAAATTTAACTAAAACACACTAAATATCAACACAATACAATTAAATTAACTGCATTTATTCATGCTTTATACCAAGGGTCTCTAAGACCCTAAATATTAGTAACATAACACATTAAATGGAGAATGAGCATGTTATTATTATATAATTACGTATATTAAGTATATTATTATATACTTCTCATTAGATATTTTAAAGAATGCTGGTGACCATCCCTTCAAACATCTTGTGTACTTAATGGAAGAAATAAATTCAGGTTTGGAACGACATGAGGGTGAACAAGTGATGACAAAATTTTCATTTTTGAGCGAACTCTCCCTTTTACTAACATTAACTAACTATATAAGCAATATATTTTACAGCATTTTTAACCTGTTACTGTTACTTAATACAAACATTATTGTTCATGTTAGTTCACAGTGCATAACAAATGTAAAAATTGTAAAAATGTATTAGTATTGTTTATTGTACTTACTAATGAAGTTAACCAATGATAACGAACTAAACCTTATTGTAAAGTGTAACCTATTAACATTAGCTATTAAGGCCTAGAAGTCTTAGAGGTCCCAAACAGAACATAAGGGTTCAGTGCGCTCTTATTACGTTTTCCAATTATCAATAAAAATGTGCTTTCCTAGGTGCCACAGCACTTCTTATTTAATCAACCTTTGCCCCAGAACAATCCTGCCCTCTTTTTTCTGTGTACTCAACCCCCTCTGGTACGGCCCGGCAGGTGCTGACAGGGATGGTTTGCTCTAAGGATTGAGCCCACACAGAGGGGGAGCAGCTGAGAGTAAGTTTCCTCAGGCGTCTCCGGACACACATTCAGTTCCTGGCACAAGAGGCCATTCAGCATTACACAGAGTCTGGGCCTTCACAACACTCCTCTCACAGCTCGCTGCGCAAGGGCTGCCCATTCACTACGCAACAGATCAGAACGGGAGCACAGAGTGATACAAGAGACCTTATTATTATACAAGAGACCTTATTACTTGATTATCCTGGACAAACTGCTGGCGCGTTTAAATATGACCAAGCTTCATAATGGGTCAGTGAATAACACATGCCTTATCTAGAAGACAGTGAGGAAAAAAGTGCAAGAACATCATTGACTAATGAGCATGTTGCATTTTCCACCTGAGAGAACACCATGAAATTCATAGAGGGACTGATTTGTCTCTTCATGCTATTAAAAATCCCACAGCTCTGACAGAATCAGTGAATGGAGTTTAATTACACTGTTGGGAAACCTCCGCATTAGTATTTGGAACTGCATCCTTATATCTTTTAATAAGGCCATTTCGCAATTGTTTTCATTTCATCTGATTGGTTTTCCTCAAGACTAGAGAGAAGGCTTAAAGTGCTGATGGATGATTGGTCTGACTTGACACACATGGAACGCATGAAAGGAGGATGAGGTGGGAGGGACTATGCATAGCCCAAAATTCACATCAAGAAAAGAAATATTGGTAGCTCGGGGGAGACTAATGCATAGAATTAAAGTGCATTTCTTTGATGTGCTCTCAGTAGTATTACAGAACAAAGAATATTTAAAACATGCTACAGAACTGAAAGACATCTTCACACTCATTTTCATACTCAAGTGTCTAGTTTGCGTCATATTTTGAAAAAAAAAAAACTATTCTCTTTCCACATTCTTTGATGCTTTTGTGAGAAAAAGAAACTGAGAAAAAGTCAGATAGAGCAGTGTTTCCCAACCTTTTTTCTCTCCCATGAGTAAGGCTCAAGAATCCCCCATCACTAAACAAGAAATGTGTTCTTCTTAAATTATATTATAATGAGCCATTCAGCATTATCATTATTTGAAGCGGCCGCTATTACATTAATTAATAATATAATCAATAACAGAAGTATTGGAAACAATACTGGAAGCATTTCTAGATGCAAATATGAAAAAAAGACCTAACAGTGAATTTATTTATGAATACAAGTCAAAATTCTGTTTTATATCTTTAGCAAAGCAAAAATCTCAATGTTCCCAATACCCCTTGTTGGAAATCAATGACAAGGAGACTAAAAAAAGAGACTTCACATCCTCTGTCTGTAACCTCACTATATTGTTGCTGTTAGACATCTACATGAGCCTAAAGAGCTTGAAAGTCATTGATTAATCAATTCATTGGCTATTAACGCTTGTTTTCTTCCACAGCTCTTTGATCCTGTGTTCTGTACAAAGGAAGCTGCCACACGTTGCACGCTTTGAGAGTAGAAACAAAAATATCTTACAAGCTACTAAATCATAAAATTACCTGTGACCCAAAATAACTGACCGACATCCCCCAAAATGTTACACAAAAACCGTTATTAATTCAAATGATCAGCATTATGAACACAATAGAACGGCTTCGTGATGTATCAGCAACGAAGCGTGCGCGTCCATTATGACGCATAATTGAGATTAATTGCACGCACGGTAGTGAAACGAAATTAAGAAAAAATGTCGTGCAAAAATGTGTTTAACTTGATAATTAGGTTACTGGCCAACGACGTATTCCAGGCGTAAACCGCATTCAGCGTAACACGCATTTGTGCGTCTGAACCCTGCACTTTCTGCACTTGTGAACCACATATCACTAATACATTAAAAAAGCGCCACATTTGATGTCAAATATATTAGTCTTTAATACAAATAAGATCGATTTTATCTCCGCGAGGCACGCGCAACAGGAAGACAAAAACTTTCCCATCCAGACTTCTTCATTTTATCATTCTGAGCAACAGATAGACGCGAACAGCAGCTGCAGTGCGTTGACATTCACCACACACATTTATCTCTACACTGTAAAAACAGGTTGTACTCACAAGCATATGTCATGGAGAAGCTATTCCCCATTTTGACCATATCCACTTGAGGTACCAGTTTAGGGATATCCTGGTGATGCGAGAGCGCAAACCGAAACACTTCATATTCGTGTGATTCGGTTGGGAATAACCCTCCTGTGGGGGAAGAAAAATCCCACAATACATTAAAACAACCTAGGCAGGATTCTGGTAACACAAGTGAAATGACTAAGTCCATAATTATGACTCTTTTCCTATTTTTTTTATTCAAAACGCATCACTCTACACTCCATCCTTCACTTTTGTCATTCACTCACCTATGTTGATATTACTTGGGAAACTGGAACCGAGGCACAATCCCAGAAAACTGGTGCAGAGCAGTGAGAGGCTTCGCTGCATATTTTCTTTTGCATTAGCGAAGAAAAAGAAAGCCAAATCCCAAGCATGGGTATGCGCGTGGTGTAGAATATCTCTTCTGGATGCTCTCACACTATCCGCACATCAGCGAGTGAGCAGCGTGGATTACAGGTGCACCTCTTTGCGCGTGCTGTCCTCGCTCGCGCTCGCGCTGCGTCCTTGTGTGTTGCGCTCCCAGCCGTTCCTTCAGCACAAGCAGCACTTCCTCTGAGAGCCGCTGGCGCGCAAGAGAGAGAGTGAGTGAGGGATTCTGATAACCGTATTCCACTCCAGCGCAACACCGTCTGTGGACTTTCTCCTTACGTTCACAATTACTCTGTATGACTGAATTACACAGCGGTCTTTCTCGCGCTCTAAGTGTGCGTCTTTTTCGATGGCGAATAACGCGTAAACAAACATGAGCGCATACTTTGAAATGATGTTTTAGACCTATTTCACTTCAAGGTGCTCTGTTGTTAAAGACAACAATCGCAGGGCTCAGATATTTCCATGGGTCTCATCTCCTGTAATGATCTGTTTGTTTTTTTCTCTCTTTTTTTTTTTCAAAAAAACCTAGGAGTGATTAAAATAATTAACTGTGATTATTTTTTAGCAGTTTCAAGAACTGTATGTTCTTTAGTAAAAACAACAGTTGTGGGGGACAAATGTAAATAGAAAATATGATGCTGGTCACATTTTTTTATTATACTAAACTAGAATATTTTAACATAATTTGAAGTCATCTTGTGCCCACCTTGGAAGTCTGCCGAGGCCTCCTGGTTGACAACCACTGATTTAGAGTATGGTAGATAAACTTTACTGGTCGACATTGACAGAGAGACCATCTGCTGCGCCCAAAGCCGAAGACAGTTGCTGCCCAGTTCCCTCATAAGGAAATGAAGGTTTCAGACAGGCTTCCAATACACCATAACATCCCAATACACATGGATGCACATTTTATATACTAAACGTAATTAATATTATATGTATAATTATTTGAGTATGCCATCATACCTGCATGACTCAAGTGTTATCTGTATTTGATCATGCTGCAGGGGATTTCAAGGTAACAGCCTGTTCAATGTAGGGAAAGGGTGAACACTGCATCCAGACCTTGTAAATTTGAGCAGCTAATGTCATGCAAGAATATTTAGACTACAAAAACATGCTGTAACAATGCAACAGAATCAATACAACAAATCCATCACTTCCTATAGTCGAAGTTAATAACGTAAGGCACTTCTGAGAACTGGATAAAAATAAGAGCAAAATAACTATTTGAAACTTTATGGTTCATCTTCCTTGGCTGGCACAATATTTAAACTCAAGCACTGAAACTATGTTGCTGGGCAATCTCTACCACTAAGAGCTGCACAGCCGGCTTCGCAGCCACTTTGAGCTGGAGAGAGCAATGACAAGATTAGAGCTCTCGGGCTGATTCAGAACAACAGTGGGTTATTTATAATCCACTGCACTTTCAGTGCGATAGAGATTACCTGCTGGCAAACACTGCAGGAAACAACATGCCAGTCACTGTCACAGCATCACTACAATAATTCTCAAACATGAGCCATTCAAGATTTTCATATTCTCATGGATCCATATTATACATCACACTTCTAGGTAAAGTTATCACATGCCTGAGAAAACATTTTGTCATTTGTTATATTTTGTTGAACAAACCTGCCAGGGTTCAGCTCAACCAAGTTTCTGCATCAGCATCAGGTGTTTTAAATGCAAGGTGGGCCTAAATGCTATCCACGTTACTTTGTCAAGTCTTTTGTGGCGTTCCCTACTTGTTTATGAAAAAGGTTGTAAATCCTGCCTTTGACATAATTAGGATTAAGGATAAGCTCATTTATCAGACCCAAGCAATTTCTCCCTTCTGGATAATGAAAAAATTGCTTTTCTTTTTAATACTCTCTCACGCAAACAGAGGGCCCAATTAGCATATTTTCACTGACAATAGAATTTAAGCGATTAAATGGGTGTGGGGTGAGAAACAAAGGTGCTTTTCTCCTGTCTTCAATTTAACACGCACAGTGCGCCAATGATAAAACATGATAGATTCAGTATCTGGCTGCTGTGACACCTTTGAGGCTCGAGGTAATCTGATGAGACTGCAGAAAATGAAAGATAACATCTGAGAACTTACCATCATCTGCAAAGTGTGAAAGAGAAGGTATAATTTATTAGGAACCGAGTTCAAGCGGAAGGCACACATACAAAATGAGTCGAGATGAAGCATATGGGCTACAATCAGCCACACCAGCTTCTAACCATGAAGCTCAATTACTCATTGGAAAGTGACAAGGTGAGGAGGCCTTTCTCATTAAGCCTGTATCATATTCAACCCAAAAGACCTCTATTAGACATCAAGGCAAAAGGAGCAAGTAGTTAGAGGCTTGGGAAATGAGTTGCACACATTATGTAAGATGCTTTGATTGTTGTACACACATCTTGTTCTCTCTGTAAAGAATGCCCTGCGCACTCTTCTCCGGGGCCTACATAATTAACCTTATCTTTTTGCAGTATGGTGTCTGCTGTCAAAGAACTCAGTTAACGCCAGCATATGTTTCTTCCATGTACATTAGACGTGATGCTGATTCTTAGAATCATCTTTTATTGACATATTTTCCTTCAGTTTCACTGGAAGACACAAACATTGCATACGCTTAGAATAAGCATTATGTCCATACCACTAATCACATAACACCTTCCAGCAGGCCACATAAAAGGACTCTCACGAGTTCACACTTGCATATAATCAGATTGAGCAAGTAGTGTGCATATTAGGTGTGTTGTCCGAGGGGAGGGCTCTGAGCTCGGATTTTAGTCCGAACACAGAGAACTCATCATATCCCTAGCTGGGAAAGGAATAGTTCATAGGGAGGAGTTGGAGTGGCGGAAGGATGCCAGAAAACTGTCATGGGACAAAGGTAAGTTGGCTGTATATATACTTACTATCGTGCTAATTGAATTGATATGAATGTGCTCCACCTGTGCTAAATTGGTTGATTATCTGAATGAGCTCCTCGAGAAATTTAGGAAAACATAATTTATTCACAGCACACTTATATTTGATGTCGTTCAAGATTGCATATATACCAGGTTTTTATACCAGCTTTTCTCACCTAACAATGTCTTAAATTTCAATTCAATTTCTAAATTTGAATTGAGGTATCAAACAGGATATAGAATTGCAACTCGAATTTGAAGTAGAATTGGACAAACATAAACGTTCACTTGACAAAGCTTTGTTTTTGAAAAAAGGTTATACAAATCTTGAAGTTTGAAGGTTCACAGGCCAGATATATAGACAAATTAGATTAGATATTAAATGAATATATCTATATATTTTCACATCATGAATGTGGGCTGAATAGCAGGACTTAAAGTTTGGCTGTTTTAGACACATACTGTATCTGACCTTAGACAACTTCTTTGGCTCTGCAAACTACTCTGGAATAAAAATATAATTAATAATCACTACCAAGACAGCCACTGTCAACAACACCAATTGAACAATAGTGTGTCACCAAAATGATGCACTTGAAACCCTTGACTATTACCAAAGACTGTATATACCAAGTTGGATCACACGTAGGGCTATGATGGGAGAAACTGTAATGCGCAATATGGCGGAACAAGTCCCACCTTGTTTGTTTTTACTAGGGCTGTCAAACGATTAATCGCGATTAATCGCATCAAATATAAAAGTTTTTGTTTACATAATATCTGTGTGTACTGTATATATATATTATGTATATATAAATACACACACAAGCATGTGTATATTTAAGAGAAAGATGTTAAGTTTATATATTAAATATATTTATATATAATATTAATTATATGAATAGAAATATATACAGGTAAATACATGTAAATATTTTCAAACTATATACTGTATATGTGTGTATTTATATATACATAATAAATATACACAGTACACACACATATATTATGTAAACAAAAACTTTTAATCGTGATTAATCGTTTGACAGCACTAGTTTTTAGTCTTGGCTAATAAGCAGCCTTTTTTTTTTTTACTTGTTAGGCCAGCGTCTATGGGATTACATTTCTGCCGCAATTCTGTGTGCGAAAGATCATATTTTTGAGTGCGCAAAAGTGCGTTTTGCACGCGCGTGAACTGAGTTTTGTGGAGAAAATGTTTGTCTCGCAAAGAAGAAAGTATTTCGAGCGCACGAAAATCAATTTTGCATTTAAAATACGTTTTTGGATGTGTGCAGACCTTCTCTTTTGCACGTGCAACGTTTCACTAGCTTGCTCACCTGATGCCCGCCCTCAGTGCTTGTAACCTGCTTAATAATTATGCACACCTGAATATAAGGCATTTTTCACTTCCAGCCTTCAGCAGATTTTCTTTTACAGATAAAATGAACCAAAAAAGAGATTTAATTCAGACTGAAAGTCAAAAATTATTAAATGCACATGAGAAATATTAAAAACTAATACAATACTAATACATAACCATTGGACAGCAAAATGCTCAGTGGGTCAGCAAGGTCAGTCAAAAACATGTGGAGAAGAAAAGATGCATGTTAACTGCAAAAGAATTAGGAATTAAGGTGAAGAATTAGGTGTGAAATCACCAGGAACCATTTAGTCTCCAGCGCCACCATTTTCCAGAATCGCAACCTACCTGGAGCCTCCAGAAGTACAGCCTTAGTGAATAATAATATATATATTATAAGTGATTAAATACAAGATTAATAGTGGTTATTAAGATTGATGTTGTTTGGAATTGGTAAAATGTGCTTGGAAAAAAATATAATCAGAATATGAACTTGCATAATAATTATGCATGCACTGTATTTTTCCTCGAAACGAACGTTTTCTCCACAAAACTCAGATCGCGCGCGTGCAAAATGCACTTTTGTGCGCTCAAAATATGATCTTTCGCGCGCAGAAATGTGGCAGAAATGTAATCCCATAAGCGTCTCAGTGCTTAAGATCAATATGAATCTGAGAAGCATGTTTAACTTTAACTCTGTCTTAATTGTGATTATTGTTGTGCAACTTAATTAGTCTTTGTGATCGATTGTGGTGTGAGTTTTTCTTAGGATAAAAAGCCATACGTCTGTAGATTCAACAGAGCACGTAGAGATAGGCAGGCAAAGATTTATTATTTACAGCAAATTTGCATTAATTGTTATGGTAATGGTGTTATGACTGAATTAATTATCATATTTGTTTGACTGAAGAGAATTGCCTTATCAGACTGTGATTATTTTGGTCTAATTGTCTCCGGATCCCTTATTTTTTGTTCCCCTTTTGAATATTCTAAACCACAGCAGGTCTATAGGGACAAATTACGCCGTAAAGAACTACAATTGACACCAATTGATGGAAAGGTAGAAAACCAGTGAGTCAAAGAAATGTGTGCTTGGCATTTTTTAAGGGCCTAAGTCCCACATCTGTCTTTCTCGCTCATTCCATGTTCCCTGTATAATTGTCTTTCCATCCCGCTGCCTGCTGCTGGATGTAGGGCTTTCAGAACGTTACCACAGTAATACTGATTGATGGAGTCGATACCTCGCCAGGTTCCAGAACATCGAACACCCCCGCACACAGACATGACAAATTTCGGGGAACAAATTATAATAGCTCGACTCATGATGAATTCCCTCTGGGAAAATAGAAATATTGTGAATACTTATGAACTTTGCCTGCCACATGGCCATTCATTTGGTACGCTTATGTAGGAAAGGGGGAGAAAATAAAGACAAGGTGAAGAGGCGGAAACTCTCACTGATGAGGATGGATAAAATACAGAGAAGGCGGGTATTCGATGGGTGGATATATACTGACGAGAGGCTATTACTTCTGAACTATGTCTATTCTTTGATCCACATTTTAAAAGCTGCTGAAATACATCTACAATTATGTAACAGAGAAATATTCGCCCTCTCTACTAAAAGGAGCAGAAAACAAGGAAATTAATGTGATCTGCTACGGAGATGTGTGGGTTAAAGAAAGGCAGGAAGACACGTCAGGGTTGCTTCAGTCCAAATGTGACTAGTAGACAAGCATTAAAAATCAATCAAAACAAATGAATGGCTGACAGCAATAGCTGCGTTTTGTTAAATGGAATTGGACCTGGTTGCAAAGCAGTCACAAGGCTAATAATGAATGCCAATCACCATGACTGCCAATCATTTGCTCTCTCCATCACCAACAGAGACCTCAGAGAACAGAGGGGTGAAGATATCATTGATGGAGCCAAGATGGCTGGACACCAGTGGCATCACAAAATGTGGCTGTTTAGGAAACATAAAGCACCAATCAATGACTTCACCGAGGGGGTTTAAGTGTAAAGGTTCCTCCTGAGTCACCATAACATCAGGTAATAATATAGAAAAAAATTCAAGAAAAGTGAACATTTTAAAACTACAAAACTTGTTTGGAGTAAAATGTGTTACTTTAGAAAGTTCTCATTTTAATAAATAGTAATTGTGATATGTGTTAAATTGATTTTTGTCAGAATAAAAAGCTACATAATCATGCTACATAATGAACAGCAAAAGATACACATTAGGTATGTGGTTGATGATTTTTATTGCTGTCATGCTACCATGAAGAATTATGGGAAATTATTTTATACCACTCTTCAGTAACTGTATGCAAAACTCTACAAACTATGCACAAACTAAACGGTACCATCACTTATTAAGATAAATTACAATTTGTTGACATCCTAATTGGTCCTCCACACAAATCATGTTTTTGCACTGAAAAATGCAACACAGGGCAGGGAAAGTTACCCATAGGAAAAATGTATTGCTCAGTGGTTGCTTTTCCTAAGCTCAGGAGACTCTCATATATCTCTCATTTTAGTATCAACAGCATTTTAGATGTTTCTCCTAAAATTCCTTAGGAGAAATGGAAGTAGACACAAATGAGACATGAGTAATATTTGAGAAAAAAAGAGTAAAAACAGAGAATGTGGTGGAAGAAACATAGAATATCTCTTTATTGACTTGCTGCAATCTCTAGCAAGACTGCAATCTCTAGCAAGACTCCATTATAGGAATATTTTATTGCTCAGTGGTTGCTCTTTCCAACCTCAGGAGACTTAGTTGTGATTCTCATGTATTTCTCATTTTAGTCTCAACAGTGCCTGAGAGTGAGTACATTTTCAGCAACATTTTATATTTGAGTAAACTGTTCCTTTAAGGTTGTACTCACTTTTGCTCAACTTGTGAATACAATGATTCCAATATGACCTGAACTAACCAATAGCAGTACTATCCTGCCATCAAAAAAGTCTAAAGGAAGACACCTTAATTGGCAAGATGTTTATGTTTTGAATGCTTCACTAAATCCTTGAATACACTATATGACTTTTAAAATCTGAACAGTTTTTGAAACACTACTTGCTGACTGTGTAAATGGTTACAGAGGAAATCTGGCCAGTAAACACAAAACGACTGAGGATCACACACTACCAGCCGTTCAAGTTGTTTCAAACACAACAAAAACATGCGCCTTGTTGCTAAGAGATACATGAAAAAATGAAAACAAATGTGTTTTAGAATCAGTTCAAAATATCAAACATGTTTGATATCCTCAGATTGGATGGAATCATAGTTTAAAGCTAAAAATCAAACACGGTGATCTCCAACTGACCAAAATTGCCAAAGCGTCAATTCGTCTAAACTGCAGAAGGTTAAAAAACATGCAGGAGATGGATAAGGTCAAAACCGAAGAGGCAAACCCATGTCATGTTGTATACAATACAGCAGCCACTCCTGATTCCAGCCATCATACCATCACTTTTCAGACCCTGACTGTGATATAAGAGTCTCCCTGGCAACAGGCGAGAATGCTGGGAGGCCATATGAGGTAAACAAAGTGTTGATGGATTTGCGTATATCGTGCATCATGCACTGTTTATGCTGTGCTAGCACCTTCGCAGCCACCTGAGCTCACGACTTGCATTGTGGAGGTGTTGGGCCCTCATATATTTATCCAGGGAAATCACTGGCTGAGAAATCAATTAGTGCCTGTCTGTGTGAGTATCGCACGCCTGCCATGGCCAAGCAGGACGCTTCCTGTTCATTAAATCAGTTCACCTAATGATCTAAATCGCTCGGCTGTCTGATGCAATTGCCTGCATGCCATACAAAAAGTGAACGACAGGATGAATGAATCCATGATGTGATTCATACTATAGCACCCTACAAATGACCTGGGAAAGACCTAATTACAAAGGGCATAGAAAACGATTGATAGGACAAAATTATTAGAAAATGATTAATAGGACAATGTAATAAATCATTAAGAATATATATATATATATATATATATATATATATATATTTGACTAAAAACGTGCATCATGCACTGTTTATGCTGTGCTAGCACCTTCGCAGCCACCTGAGCTCACGACTTGCATTGTGGAGGTGTTGGGCCCTCATATATTTATCCAGGGAAATCACTGGCTGAGAAATCAATTAGTGCCTGTCTGTGTGAGTATCGCACGCCTGCCACGGCCAAGCAGGACACTTTCTGTTCATTAAATCAGTTCGTCTAATGATCTCTATCGCTCGGCTGTCTAATGCAATCGCCTGCATGCCATACAAAAAGTGAATGACAGGATGAATGAATGAAGGGAATGAGTGAAAGAGAAAAAGACCAACAGGACAGATTTTATCCGTTCACATACAGTTTTTTTTTTGAGCCAATTACCTAATCCATAAAACAATAAGACTAGTTATTCTGAAACTGCAGGAAAATAATGCCATGATGAGGTAACAACATTGACGTGAATGGCAGCCAGGGAAAAATATAGTCAATTTTTTATGGATTTACAATTATTCCACAAAAAAACAGATATTGTTAAAACACCTGAAATATAAAGCAGTAGCACCCTCAAGTTTTTTAACCAATCAGAAACGGTCTATGTTTAGGAGTGGTAGAAAGTCTGAAATCGCTTACAGCCCCTTTTATATATGGTTTCTGTGTAGGTGTTTTCTGGAAACCTACATTATGTAGGTGTTTTTGGAATTACACATGGAATTCACTGAAGCATTTGTTTTTTCTTTCCCTCTGAGACAATCATAATGTGTAACACGGCCCATATCGCAGCCAAGATGAGACAGTTTCCAAACTTAAATATAGAGTGAATTAACTCCACATAGGGCTTTCCCTGAACAGAAGCAGCCCCTATTAAGACATGTGTTTACGCATATCTTATAATAAAGACACAGTGCCAAAGCAAAGTCCTTCTTGTTCTTCTTGTCCTCAAACAGCAGTATGGCCTACATTCATTATGAGGTTGGGATGTTAAAAAAAAAGTCACCAGAGGGTCCTGAAATAGTTTGCAGTGCACATTACAGCACGTATTCGCTTGGAATTTGTAGGGTTGAAAATGATCAAAGACTTCTGCTTTCCTGTCCCAAACCTATCTTGAGTAACAAAAGGGCCATTTGGCATTCCTGAAGGCACAGAGGTGCTGATTGGGATCAAGGCCTGTAGGCCACCATGTGTATACATCGGGGGTCTACTAATTGTCACACCTTTTGCACAGTGGGTGAAGCTGTAATCTGCTGATTGGTCAGTTTGAATGTCTCACATTTGGTTTTTAGTCACATGGTCAAGAAAGGGATAAAAGAGGACTGTAACTGTTGCTCTGGCTCTTT
>NW_015633197.1:45310-59949 GCF_001515625.1 Sinocyclocheilus rhinocerous
TCGTTGGTATAAGTGGCAGTGGGGGGTAATAGACTAGAAATGTACAGTTTTATACCATCATGCTGACAACATATCTTTAGTCATTCGGCAATCCTACAGCCTGAACCACTGTAGGGAAACCACCCTTACAAATTCATTAAAATAATTAAACATGAACAAGGGCTCATGTGTAAGAGACACTATGTTTTGTTTGTAATTAGAGTGTGCTGTATGTTTCTAGATGGCCTAGATGACCTTTAGGTGTGATGCATGCAGTTCCTGCACCTAAAGGTATGTACAACACAGGGTTCAACTCTTCTTGACCTGAATTTACAAGAGGTTAAAGCTCACAGATCTTGTAAAGGTCCCATGCCAATTACTGGGGGTAATTACCCATTACCATGATGTGATTCATACTATAGCACCCTACAAATGACCTGGGAAAGACCTAATTACAAAGGGCATAGAAAACGATTGATAAGACAAAATTATTAGAAAATGATTAATAGGACAATGTAATAAATCATTAAGAATATATAAAGTGACTTTGCATTTTCATTGAGATCCTAAAAAATGAAGTGCATGTGAGGAGGCTAAAAACAAAATTTGGGTGCCTCCACTGCACTATAACTGGCTCATTACTGTGTCAGAGAGATAATGACTGCCTTTCATATTCATTTTTTAACCACAATTCGCCTGGAGGGGTCCAACTGGTGGAGACTTAAAAAGTATTTAAAAAATAATTGAACAACAGTCAGGATTAACAATAATAAAATAATAAAATAAATAAATAAATAAACAAACAAACAAATAAATATGCATTATATTTATTTACTATAAATGTATTTATAGTAAAATCCATTTATTTATTTTTATGCCATATCAGCAGCAAAGGTTACACTGAGGTATAAACAAAGAGTTTAGAGCACACTTATCATCAATCAATAAATAAATACACTTACAGCACTGCACGGAAAACTTTACAAGATCTTTCAAGTTGATATTTGTAAAAAAAATATATATATATTTTCCTAGTGGGACATTTTTAAAAACATCCTAATGGAACCTTAAGAAATATCTTTATGTGAGGTAGTGACTGCTGTGAGTATTTCAAAGTGAGCCTCTGAAAATGTTTTTAAGTGTGTCATAGACTCTATAATGGCTTCAAAACAAGAGTTCGGTGTCTGAGTATAGCCAAAGGTCAATATTAAAGACCCCATTCCCGACTCCTCAAAGGGCTACATCACGGTGCAGACATTACAGGAAAGACATTTCCCAAAGCCCGAAACATCTTTGAGTTTTATTGACCCACATAGTTAGTGTCAGCAAACCTATTACCCGACTCCGCAACAGTCTTCCATGTGGCGTAAAATGCGGCACTGTCAGGTGGCGGTGTTGATGGAGAGAGACCTGCGAAGCTTTGTCAACACGGCAGACAAGTGCATGGATGGATGAGAGGAAGCGGGCCACCCCAGAGGAGTGTCAGAAGAGAGAGTCGTCAGTGTCACTCCACAGAGAGAGCAAGACAAGCGTTCCTTGCACACGCTCAGATCCCTACTGAATAAATACAGAAAGAAACAAAGAATTACCTCATTGTACACATATCATTGATCCAGGAGTATTTCACCACCCCCGACAAACATTCTATCCCAATCACAGTGTGCACATGTGACAGGGGAAAAAGCCTGTTATATACGGTGCACGTTCCCAGTTCATTTTCAATGGGAAAGAGGTGGAAGATGCCAGAAGGGAGGCTGAACTGCTTTCAAAGCTTGTGCACTTTTGCTTGTGAAGTTTGCCCAAATGTGTGGTATACAAAAAGCTTACCGCACAAATATACTCTGTCCCACAATGCAATGTGCTGGACTTAAAGAGATAGTTCACCCAAAAATTAACATACGTGCACGGTTGACCCACTGATATCACATAGACTATTTTAATGATGTCTTTACTACCTTTCTGGGCCTTGAACGTTTCAGTTGCGTTTCTGTCTATGCAGGGTCAGAAAGCTCTCAGATTTCATCCAAAATATCTTAATTTGTGTTTTGAAGATGAATGAAGGTCTTATTGGTTATGGGTAGTAATCAATGACAGTCTTATGGTCTTATGGGTTATGGGTGAGTAATCAATGACAAAATTTTCATTTTTGGGTGAACTATCTCTTTAACTTTTTATTCCCAGTGTAATGAATAAACTGGGCATTTTTTTTTTATTAATTCTTTCTTGACTCATTATTCGATCACACTTATTTCCAGGATGCTACTTGCCAACTTAACTTAAACTTTGCAAGTCATGAGGCAAAAGAACATTGCGAGTCATGAGCCAAAACTTTAGTTTGCTGCTGTTTTTTGTGCAATAACAGGTGTTTTGCTTACTGTTTTAGTTTTTTAACAGTTTCAACATACCTTTCAAGGCTGCCATGTGTCAATGGCCAAACAGAGATGATTTTAGTCACAACCAATCAAATGGCATTTAACTTTTATGCATTCAGTACCCTTCAGTATTGCTGTGTGTGAAGTTGCTTTATAAATTGTTCTATGTAGCATTGAGTATGTAAGGAACAGTGAGTGAATGAACAAGTGAGAAATTTAAATTGAGAATTTCTATGAATTTTTTTTACTAGCAAATCATTTTAATAGGAATTCATGTGATCTGGAATTTTGTGTGAGGGTGAAAGATTTCCCCATGCAGATTTTGCAGCATGTTTAAGCTGGTTACACGAAGCTGACCAACAAAAAGCTGCTTAGTTAGAATGTGACATTTGTATGAGCTGTGTTTCAGTATCATACGTATTTCACTTATTTTCAGATTAGTCTTGCATTATTAAGACATTAACAATAGTCAATTATTACACAGAAACGTTGTAAGATAACTACTGAACTGTATTTTAATGCTGAAGCCATCTTTCTATATATCACCATATTTCTATATCATCTTGTGCATGGAAATCGCCTGTATACATTAGAGGAAGCAAGACAGCAATCAAAGCTTGACTCTTATTATAAAATCCCCTTAAGGTTTGCTCTGAAAGCTCCATTTTTTCAGCACAGCAGCAGAGCCTGTGGGTTATTGATCTGGTTTAGTTTGACCAATCTCTCAGATCATGAAATGGAGCCTGGGTAATACTGAACCCGAAATATATGGACTGTATATCTGTATGTATATATGGCTTTTAAATAGTGATGCAAAACCAACCTACATTTTCTGTAAGCCTCAGTGTTGTTCAGTGGGCACAGAAAAAAAGCAAAGCACGTCTCCCCACAAATTAGCCCTATCGCCTTCTCTCATAACATCATACTGTTTTCTTCTCTCCCTTCTCCTTCTGAGTTCACACGGGATTGTGCAGCCCAGACCTGGATGAGAGCGGAGATGCAACTATGGTAACAGATATGAAGGAAGTGTACCATTCAAAAGCCTTTTCCGTCTCAACTGTCACCAGAGAATAAGGGCAGCTGTTGGACTGAGGAAACAAACCCCTCTCAGTTCATACCACAAATATGGTCTCCCATTAGATAGTAGCAGGCCCATCTCACCATTCACTCCTTCCATCAATGCCTGTGCTTTTCAGCTCACTTCTGGAGCACCAAGGCCTTGGGGTTGCTTCAGTCCTTTGTTGCTAGCCCAATTAGTGAGGCTCCCTGTGGCTCTTGCTCCCAAGTGACCGGACGTGGAAAAAAAACCCTCTCGTGTCTGATGGCCTTATAATGGCTGAGCTCAAGCTCAGTGTCTGGTGGTCAGACCTCAGGAAAGGGTGAGACAAAGCAGGGCTGTAGGAGTAGCCGAGGGGCGGAGAGTGCTGATAGTGCTTTCATTAGCACGGGAAATGCAAATAAATGTGAGAAAGCCTTTGAAGATGCATCTCTGCTCAGTATCCATGGACAACCAAGAAAAAGGATTAGGAATTTTTTTTCTGGCCAGTGTAATAAGACATTTAAGTCAGACAGGGAAAAATGAAACTACACATTGTCTGTGCTGCAGTATCAACAGGTGCACTACCTTAAAGCAGAACTACTTCACAAGAATTATTTAAAATAAGACAAAACCAGCATTAAAATAGACATATTCAAGACATAAAGACATATTCAAGATGTAAACTGACATTGTATTCTTATTGAATTCATTCCCTCAACAACTGTCATTTTTATTTGAGAACAAGGATTCCCACATTCCCCAATCACAAATGACTGGAAAAGTCAAATAAATTAATTGGTGTAAAAGTGTAAACCCTGAAGCACATCAGTTATTGAAACTTCTGGAATTACGGAATTTAATTATTTTAATTATTTATAATTATTTCAAATTAATTTTAAAAACATTTTGCAATTAATTGTAAATAAAATTAGAAAATGAGCAGCTTTGTCAGTTCAGCTTGGTATATTCATGGCATTCATAATTAAGCTTGTTGACCAAAGAACCCTCCCACCCCCACCCCCCTTTAACAATATAGCTGTTTTTAGATAAATGTTAACTGAAATGTCCATTTTGGGAATCTCTTTTTCAGCAGTAAATAATTCAGTTAATAATACACAAATGCCTTATAGCAGGTAATTAAATGCATTTTATACTGACTGTTAAAAAGGATAATGGCCTACATTTAATGTCCTATGAATAATCAGAGCACAATTTCCTGAGTGTACTTGATTTATCTAGGATGGACATTTCCATTCACATGTGATGTAAATCACCTGAAAGGCTGAGCAAAAAATTTTTTAAATCACAGAATTATCAAATACATTTTCTATTGACAAACTGTAAATAGCAACAACAACATATAGGATCAGTAAATATGTTTTTAACATTACATTTGACTGAACTAATTTGGTCATGGCTATCTACAGTTGATAGAAGCTTTTGGCACACATAATCCCCATCCTCAAGCAGGCTCGAGGTCTGTTTGTTTACATTTATTTACATGTACTGACAAAAATGAATCATTTTTACTGACTATATTTATTATAAATGTATAAGTCTTCAGCTCCAGTGACACAATATTACAAATCATCCATGCAAAATCAAAACGGCATTGAGAAATTTCATTCAGCATGTACCTGTAAAATCATGTGAGCTGCTAAATTTGTCATGTCAAGCATTGATATGCCTTCAGTCAAAACATGAAAGACAAAGTTTCATCAAATGTATGTATATTTTTATCAATTTCTCACAGAACAGTTTGATATCTTTTTATTCGCATTTTGTCCCAATGAATTACTGATCACATTTCAATAAATAAAAAAAATAAAAAAAAAACATTAATTCTGACTCTAAGGTTAAAATGAAGTCTACATTTAAAAGATACCAGTATTATTTGCCAGCAGTGCCAAGGGTTAACTTTTAGGCCTGTACGCAGTGATCAGATTACAGATGCATTATATTTTTTCTTAACATACTTTACAACACATTCAAAAAAATAAAAAGCTTAATCATGCTCAGCTTTCCTATATGCAATTATATTAAATGTAATTTTCTCTCATTTGTCAACATGGTGCCAACACCATTGGCCCTTTTCTCATTAATACCACTCATGTTGGAGCTATGGTTATTTATAACAATTCACAAATTGTGAAGGGCCTCAACATTTTTAGATCATGGATGGCTTACTAATTGCTGCAACATATATTCATTTTTTGTTCGGGTGTGGGCGAAAAACACTGAAAACACAGTGATCTGTTAGAGCTCCGCCTCATGCGCTTTCATTTGCGCTTTGTGTGAGATTTAGTAGGAGAGAAAGACACAGCCAAAGGCAAAAGACAAGCAGAGGAAGATATTGATTGTTACATCTTCTTTTAATCCCGAGCATCCATGCTGCACAATATGCACAGATACAGCACATTCCTATTGAACATTTTTGTTTCGCTGCCTCTTGCTCTCCATTGCTGGCACAATCAGAGCCTGAAGTCACATTGTGCTGTTCACAAAAGACTCTGTTTAGAGATAGACAATTTCGCACACAGCATTCTGTGAATATTTGTGAGAAGAGGTGTACACAGAAATGATGCATTCTCATTTATGGTTCACTGCAGGCTTGTTTTGACCAACCCCTCATACTTACACAATCGCTTATTCAGTATGGTTCTGGAGCTAATGGAGATCTCCATTGACCTCTAAGTGAGCACCTGAATGTCTAAAAGCTGTAGAACATAAACTACACAGCCAAAAGTACAGCCCAATATCTCTAAATTAACCAGTGCATGAAAAGAAAAAAAAAGTGTCTTTTGTTAAATTCTCACATAATTAAAAAGACAAAATGAAACTATAATAAGAAATAATAAAATTATAATCATATTGTAGATAATGACAATTAAGAATAAAACGAATTAAACTACAGACTATTGAATGAAAATAAATACTTTTATAAAAATACAGATTTGTAAAACTGTGCACACATGGTGTAGGGTTGGGTTGTGTTCACGTATTCATATACTGATTGGTTATGATGAAGGACCAGACTAGGAACTGATTTTAAACTAATTTGTTCACATGTGTGATTAATTTGCACTGCAAAGTAGTGGAAGGTGTGAAACATGCCTGTGCAGGATCAGACCCATGAGATCCTCCCTAAAGCATTTCTGCATGGCCCTAATAAGGCCTGGAGACATTATGCAAATACCCGCTAATGTGCCACGCATCAGAGATGAGCACCGCTCTCTGCCACCCTTCCCCTGATGCCACAGATACCATGATGGGAAAACTGCAGAGCAAAATCAAATGTACGAAGCACGTGAACATTTCGGAGCTTCACGCAGAGAGCAAGAGAGCAAGACAACCTGAAGCAACGACTGATGGAATTTCAAGGGCCATTCTGAAACGATGGCTCTATGTACACGTTTTTTTGCACATCACATTTAATTGCTTTTATTGCTGTTTCTATGGAAACGGCAGAACACTTTGAAGCCATTACAGATTTCCCTGCAGACCTCGTACTGATGTCATGCCACTGAGGTTAATAAACTATAAATGCTGCATGTGTGTAAACATACAGACCTTCGGGTTCGAAGCCTCAGGGAAGTCTTGAAGCAATACAGATAGGACATAAATGACTAATAAGCTTGATAACAAGTGGATTACACATTCACAAAAGTACATGGAACCCGATACGCTCATATGAACATGATCCCACAATGAGTTTACAGAGCATATGGCCACTTATAAAGAAGTACAGGACTGGAAACAGTGAGTGATTCAGATTTCAATAACAGTTATTTTAGTCTTTTTAAAGAATTAATTTTTGGAAATGATTAGGCATTTTCCATAATAAAAATAGACTACTGTATTAAAAACCGTTTGTGATTAGATTTGTTCTTTTATGCTCACCAAGACGGCATTTAGTTGACCAAAAACAATAAAATACATTAAAAACAGCATTATTGTTAAATATTAAATATTGTTTTCTATTTAATTTTTTTTTTCTATTCTAAAATGTAATTTATCCCTGTGATGGAATGAATTTTTAACATCATTACTCCAGTCTTCAGTGTCACATGATCCTTCGGAAATCATTCTAATATGCTGATTTGCCGCTTAAGAAATTTCTTATTATTATCAGCATTGAAAAAAGATTGCACTGCTTGGAACCCATAATACATTTTTTCAGAATTCTTTAGAACAGAAAGTTCAAAAGAACAGAATTTCTTTTATTTATTTTCAAACAAAGTAAAAGGCTTTACTGTTGCTTTTTATCAGTTTAATGCATCATTGATGAATAAAGCTTAAAAAAAAGTTGTTCACGTAATTTTCTGTTTTCTATCGTAGACTTCTTTTAGTGGTTTTGGCTTAAATGCCAAGGGTTGCAGCAAGGTAATCTAGTTTTTACCACTTTATGTGGTTTTGTCTTCCGTTTGCTGTTGTATGGTCGATTGTTTGTCTACGTTGCTCTGTATATTTAAAAGAGAATAAAATAACAATATATATATATATATATTTTTAAAGTTGTTTACACAGACTTAGAAGCAGCATAAACATAGTTCAGTAATTGGACTTAAGTATACATTAAATAACAATGCTAAACAAACAAAATACTAATAAAATAAATGAATAAATAAAATGTTTCATTTAATACTACCTACAGTATACTGTCAAGCTCATAACTTGTAACTTTAGGTGCAAACAACCTGTCATTAACTACACTGATTAGTTACTTGCTTCTGTTTGGGCTTAATTTGGGAGCACATTGTCTGTCTGTCTGTCTGTCTGTCAATCAAATCAAATAAAACAAAATAAAATAAAAAAAACTGCCAGGGAGTACTTCTATACTGTGTACACTGTTCAAAGCATGTTAACATGTTTTATATCCAGGGTCTCTGAGACGTTAAACATTATTAATGCAACAGATGTCCTACAGAAGCTTTGAAGTGTGTTATCGAATCAGTAGTTCACTCAGATGCCTGACAGAACATTAGAGTTAAATAGCCAGATATCTGGAGATGCTAAATCACCGCTTCCCATTTAATTATCTAATTCCGTCAATATTTTGTGTAATCCACAACAGCGAAAATGGAGTTGAAGCAGATGGGTTGATTCTCAGGCGTCTCAGGGCTGCTTGCTGGCACACTAGGAGAACACTCCACTCCTATTGCTTTCCCTCTTTCTCACCAGAAGCGTTTTATTGTTATTGCCTAGAATCTTTGCATCCCCTGATTCACCTCTCAGTCATTTCAAAGGCTGGGGGAAAAGAATAAAAGTGAAAGATAGCTATTCAGGAGGACATATTGGTGCGGATGTTGAGAGAAGAATGAGAAGAAATGGTAGCACCCACAGAGGATGATGGCACAGTCAATCTCAGATTCCCATGATAATGACAGAAGCGAGGTGATTGTTCCTTCAATTACCCCCTAAAGCCCAGAGCGATTCCATCTCCATCTTTTTCTTAGCTTGGTTGGTTTAATAGAAGCATTACATAGCATCTGAAAGAACAATGCCGTGGTAATGAGATCCAGAACCGTGTGCGTTAAAACCACCATAATCAGGCTCTATTAATTCATCAGTGGCTTGATTGAAGTGATAGAAAGATGATGGGAGACACACCACCTGTGTAAAAGTTAGATCTGCACAGCAGAAGGTAACAACAGTTTTGTATTTTCTCCAGTGAATATAGGATAGATTAACCTGCAGTCGGAGGCATTGGCAATCTGCAGGCAGACTCTAAAGATTCGCACTGATGCATTATGCATGGCACGCTGAATCATTTGCGATATGACAGTGAGTAATGCGCTGGAGATTGTCTGATGGAACACGAACGTAGGCCATGCTTAAGATATGCTTTTTAATATCATTTCTTCCAGGTGATTTTTCTAATGGCCTTGTGCTGTGATGATCAGTCTAAAGCCTGACTTTAGACAAATATCAGTAAAATGTGATAAACTGCCATAACCGTCTGTGCGGAGCACACATCAAATTGAAGACAGAAGAATTCTGAAGAGAAATTATGCAAAAGGATCTCATTTCCTGACATAAAGGAAAGAATGCAGGAACGACAGTTCTGTCTAAAAATCAGACAATGCTTTTTATGCTTTCCTACATGGAGGCATTTTCAATTTTAACCACAAAGTCTGTTGGAAACATAGATAAACAACACCATGCATGCAGTTTCTTGTACTTTTTGGAGTGTTGAGTTAATGCATTTTTTTGTGTTTGAATAAGAATGAAAAAGGTGCATTCACCCCCTTGAATAATTAATATGTTTACATTGTTTGACAATTTGCCAGTTTTATTCACTCTGTTGTTGTCGTAGATTTTGATAACCTACTGTTTTGTGATATCAGAATGCATTTGTTCCTCCATTAAAATGAGCAGTTACATGTACAGTAGTTGATTGTTATTCTTGTCATGTTTCATGAATCAGCTGTTGAGGTCAGCATGTGGCTTTTAAAGGCAAATCATGAGTGTGATGATGTCAGCAGTTTAAAATGATACACGCTTGATCTCCATAGAAAACATGAGATGAAGCACATAATAGAATATTTAAAATGTGAATAAAGGGGACAATTTGCATGAATGTATTAATTCACAACTTAAAACTTCTTTTGTTATTATAGCCTCAAAATGAAAATTTCACCCGGAAATGAAAAATCTATCATTTACTCAGACTCATGTCTGTCCTGTATGGCCATTTTTTTTCTGCAGAACACAAAAGATATTTGAAAAATGTTGGCAACCAAACAGTTTCGGCTCCAATTCACTTCCACTATCATTTTTATCCATACAATGGTATTTAATGGGAAATAAAACTGTTTGGATACCAAAATTCTTCATAAATATTTTACAGGTGCATCTCAATAAATTAGAATGTCGTGGAAAAGTTCATTTATTTCAGTAATTCAACTCAAATTGTGAAACTCGTGTATTAAATAAATTCAATGCACACAGACTGAAGTAGTTTAAGAATTTGGTTCTTCTAATTGTGATGATTTTGGCTCACATTTAACAAAAACCCACCAACTCACTATCTCAACAAATTAGAATACTCCATAAGACCAATAAAAAAAAACATTTTTAATGAATTGTTGGCCTTCTGGAAAGTATGTTCATTTTCCACGACATTCTAATTTATTGAGATGCACCTGTATGTTCCACAGATGAAAGAAAGTCATACAGGTTTGGAGTGACATGAGGGTGAGTAAATAATGACAGAATTTTTGGGTGAACTCTCCCTTCAATCAGGTAATTTCTAAAAGTCAAAGAAACTTGACATTTTTAAGTTCAAGAAAGAGAATTTTGGAATATTACAGTGTTTACAATAAATGCTTTATCTGTTCACATTTTTTATTCAAATTTCTGTGCCCAAAAACATTAACGTCCCAATCCATCAATCTGCCCTTCATACAAGATCACAGCAATTACCAAATAACAGCGATCCAATGATCCGATTAATTAACAATGGACAAAATCAAGTTTCTCGTTCGAGAGGTCGTTTCACTTGGATATAAATCACAATTGGGAAGACGACCTCATTTTCCATTTTAAAATTGACTTCAATTCTGTGAACACCATTTATACCAGCTCAAATGTTTACTGTGTGCTACTGACTGTAATCAAAGCAGGTTGTACAGGAGATTACAGGCATTTCACCTCAGGGATGATCAGTACACAGATTCAAGATGATTCCCAGTACTCAAGACACACAGCACCTGAGCTTTATGTTACTGAGAGCCATCAACACATTCACATATCCGTATATGCTGGAGTGTAAAGCAGGTCAGCGCTCCTCACCTGACACCTCAGTGATGCAGAGAGAAGGATGTGGTGTGACTGCCACTGTAACCACTTTTTACATTTCAAGCACAGCTGAGCAGAAACCCCATTTAAAACACTATGATGCATAGGCTTCTATAACTTATCACTTATCACCGTGCTTCAAAATGCACTCTGCTACCCTGAGCCCCGTATCAGCCACTTCTGCTTCTGAAAAGTGTTATATATTTAAAATAGCTACCAGTGCTTACTGAAGTTATAAATACTGTAATTCTGGGTCGGCAAATTATGCAGCGTGACTTTTATATTCTCAGGGAGGACTGTAGACAGGTTTTTCATTCGACTCCTGATGTGGACTGTGTAAGATTTCCAGAGGAAACAATTATCTGCGAGTGAGCCGAGGCCTTTAAAAAAAGTTTTATTTTAAGGCTTTTGCCAGTTTATTGGTTATATAGAGAGCAACAGGAAGGGAAGGGGAAATTGGATCGTGCCACATCACAGGCTGGGTTTGAACCCAAGTCACTTGTATGAGTGCCATGGCTCAATATGTCTGCACCACCAAGCCTTTTATGTGCAGACGGCGAGACATTTTCTCCTCCTCGGTAAGTTCTGTCTATATCAGCACTCGGTCAGTCGGCGAATTGCAGACTCTGATAAGACCCTGTTTAAATTTTCCATAGAGCGGCTGCAGCTCGGCAGCCAGCAGCTCAATGGCTTATCAAGGTCAGGAGTGCGTGGGGCAACACTTACAAGCTTTCATCAGTGTTTTATCACATACACGGCAGCTGACAACAGCAGGTATGTTGACTCACTTACAAATGCACTCGCTGCTGCAAAGCTCCTTGGTTTGTTTCAAAAGCAATCAGTGAATCACTGCTGCAATTGATTCACATGCCCCTGGATGCCATTTCATTTTTATAAAAACATACAGTGGGGTGCAAAAGTCACAGTGAACACCGGTGAAAATGCTTTTATTTTTCATTTGTATAATTTCACACATTTAAGACATTTTCAGCAAAATTTGAATAACAAAGGGAGTTGAAAATGTCCATGAATTTCACAATGATGTAGTATTCATTGCAAAACTGTGTAAAATCTGATGATAATGTTATCCAGATTTGTTTAAATTTTTTTTCTGTTTAAATTTGTATTTTTTTCTTTATTTTATTTATTTTAAATCTATACAAGAATTTAAATCTACTGTACCTATACAATGTGATTAAATATATAGATAAATTGAGAAAACTGTAGGGAAGAAAAAGTCAACATGATAGACTGAGACTTTTGAGTCCTCTCAAATACCACTAATAACACATTGTTTAGTCAATTTGATTGGAATCATTCACTATATCCAAAATGCAACACTGATCCAATTAATACTAGGCAGAGCAACTAAAGATTTCTTGTTCAACAAATTATCAGTTAGCAGCGCTTATCAATTAGCAGCCATCTTTGCCTTTGAAGAACAGAACGTCTTGCAATCCAATAGGTTTATATTTATGCACACAGATCGCAACACTTAACACACAAATCTCATTAAGTAAAGCTCTGAACATTCCCAGCACACACACAAAGCAAACAGCTGATGGCGATGATAAAAACAACAACAAAGTCAGCAATCAGCACAACAATACTCCTAACAGCAACTGCATAATGCATCTGTGCTGCAATGCATGCTGGGAGCGCTGTAGATTAAAAGTAATTAGCATTTCTTTGTACCTGTGACGCATTCTTACAATGTGCCTCAAAGTGAGTGTTTCAGATGGGAACAGATTCAGACTATTTTCATGTAGAAAAACCCTGAAAAATCTCTGTTTTCTATTTTAATATATTTTAAAATGCAATTTATTCCTGCGATGACAAAGCTGAGTTTTCAGCAGCCATTACTCCAGTCTTCAGTGTCACATGATCCTTCAGAAATCAGAAATATGCTGATTAATCTTAATGTTTCCAAATGTAAAAAATACCTGAATTACAGATTTATAGATTTACAAAATTAAAAAAAAAAATTTAAGCATATTAAGTATCCACTAATGTATTCTATGCACAAATATCAGTAATTTTGTAACATTTTATTCTGCTGGATCTGGTCCGTTACCCATGAGGGGTTTAATCTGTGCTCTGTCCAAGCATGGCTAGAGTTTGCCCAGAACAAAACAGAACCGCACCACCAACACCAACAAAACTGCTTCAGATTCTTATTAAGGCATTTATATTATATGTGACAAAAGTCGTCCTGACTGCACTATAATAAATTATAATGTGAAATGGAAAAACTAGCATTAGTAAACAACATAGTTTGTCATGTCACACACACACGTACTGTGCTGTATATATTGCGCAATCCCCACGTATGAATTTCAGAGTGACTATAGGGCTATAGAGACTGCAGACTGTAAGTCATGCGATGATAAAAACTGTTGTCCTGAGTGGCTAGTTTACAGTAAGCTGCTGTATTGCCAAGCGTCGACAGCTGTCAGGACAGCACTGTGTAAATCAAATGGGCCGCTGATGACGAGGCTTTAAAAGCTCCAATAAATCAGGCCGGTGTGTGACGACGCGTCTGGCCCTGTGCTGCCACGAGGGGGATAGGTAATGGATGTGTCTCCCTGGAAGGCCTAAACCTCGATGTCTCCACTGCCTGAAGCTTTTCCACAGTTGATGAATAATCACGGATGCACACAAGCTAGATAATAATAAAAAAAGAAGGGTCTTGAGGACACTCGATACTAGTGTTGTCACGGTACCAAAATTTCAGTATTCGGTACCAATACCAGTGAAAATCCACGGTTCTCGGTACCAATTTCGGTACCAAAGCAAAACACAAAAACATGCCAATCAGCCAATAATAACAACTAACTAAGTTGGCTAAAAAAAAAAAAAGCTCATTATATTAGCGTTAGCCATGCTTATGCTAACGGTTAACTACTCTAATAACAGCGATGTTCATTTCAATCCGACATTCAAATTAAAATATTGAATAATATTCTTAACATAAGCGGTGTTTCCCACAGACTTGCACTCTATTTGTGGCGGCATATATATGCAAATTCATTCTCTGCCAGCAGGAAGCGCTTGTAGAGCAGGAGAGATAGAGGTTTCCCCGGTAACGGCAGTAATCAAATAAGCGCTGCGCTCACAAACTGCTCAGGCATTACAGGCAAGATTAAATGAAAATGACATCCACCATTTTCTGAAGACAGTCAGTTTCCTTCGGGAATACAGTGATATAAAAACACCCGCACCAGGTTTCGACTTTGACACGTGTAGTGCTCATGTTTATTCAACGAAGTCAAAGCCTTTTGGAAAATCTATTTGTGGCGGTGAGTTTTGATATTGTGGCGGCCAGCCACAAATAAATCAATGTATGGGATGAAATGAAACTTACCTGCTTGAACTCATTCATTTGATCCGGGTGTCTGTCTTTAAAGTGTTTTGTTAGTTTGATGTGTTTCCTCATTTTGAGGTCGCCA
>NW_015633197.1:60890-79900 GCF_001515625.1 Sinocyclocheilus rhinocerous
AAAGCCCAGAACTTCTGACTGATATGACACAGACAATGTTAACCATTTGTACATTCTCTAACATGCATATTTTAGATTCACAATTCATTTAAAAGCCTCTGGTGTGTAAAAATAGTAAATATCATCATGTCCTCCTGTTTTTTAACCCTAATAAAAGTTATAGGAGCATTAAATAGTTAATAAAGAAACTTCATTCTAATGCTCATTATATTAGCGTTAGCCATGCTTATGCTAACGGTTAACTACTCTAATAACAGCGATGTTCATTTCAATCCGACATTCAAATTAAAATATTGAATAATATTCTTAACATAAGCGGTGTTTCCCACAGACTTGCACTCTATTTGTGGCGGCATATATATGCAAATTCATTCTCTGCCAGCAGGAAGCGCTTGTAGAGCAGGAGAGATAGAGGTTTCCCCGGTAACGGCAGTAATCAAATAAGCGCTGCGCTCACAAACTGCTCAGGCATTACAGGCAAGATTAAATGAAAATGACATCCATAATTTTCTGAAGACAGTCAGTTTCCTTCAGAAATACATAAAAATGGTACCGAAGTACCGGGTCTTTTGACAACACTACTCGATACCATTATAAATTTGTCTTCACTGTTCTCTCAGGTTGTAAAAAGAAAATCCAGAACCAAAAGAGAACAAAAAGCAACTAAAGTGTGCTGTTCTTGAATTTCTCTGATGAAGATGACTAATAGTTTTTCTCTCTGGTTCTGTAGCTCACTGCTTCTCTGTCTTGGGTGCCAGTTATAGTAATTACCATGTTGGCAGGGCTTGCGTGGCAGCTTTCACTGTGTTATGATTAACCAAATATTTAGACTGTTGACCCAGCACAGTAATTCAGTAATGAGCAGAGGCCAGTGATGATTTGGGATGTTTCTTTTAATTAGACTCTAAATTGCTTTTTACGATGCTGTACTGATTATGCTGCTGTCCCCGAGCAGCTAAACGCTTAGTTCTCAATGCTACTGAGGTGATAAAGATGAGATCTCTTCCAGCAGATTTGTTCTGATAGTATAAAATGCTGCCAATCATGGATTAATGGAAAACATGGCATAGCATGCTGTTTTAAACATGCTAGAAGTTATATGTGATGCTAATATTCCAGGGTTGTTTTATATAATATATAAAATTCATAAACAAAATGCAAGTTTTTGTCTAGATCTATTCTGCTATCTCTATCCATCCATCCATCCACTTCAAGCTTTCAATTTTCAAAACCTTCAAACAAACCTTGCTTTACTAAATAATGAAAAGGATATATGAATTTCTCAGAATTTCACATAATTATATATATATATAACTAAATGCAAATTTCTAACATCTAACGCCATCCATTCATTCAGAATTCAGAATGCAGTTCTGCATCCTGGTTGCTACACTAGTTCAAATAAAATTCAAATGCAGGAAATGAATTTGAACGTGAAAATCGGTTTTAATTCAATTCTTAATGGTGCACAACTCTGTATGTGTTCGGGAAGCAGATTATGGAGCTCTGCCTTCTTTATGGTTGGTTAGAGACAAAATGGCATTGAAAACCACGCAAGTCAGCATGAGCTTTCGTTTTCAGAGATATCTTAAACTCACGGAGGCCAAATAATTATCAATTAGCCTAGCGTTACAATCCTCCAGCACTGTGTGGAGTGTAAACGAGGCTCAGACACAAAGGTTTGCGGTGTTTAAAGGCCCGTGCTCTGTAGTTTGATGGATTCTGGAGGGTTCACAGGTTCAGTGGAATGGGCCTTATCGCAGCCTGCCAGCTGGACCAGAAAAAAATGACTCAATTTAATATCCATCTCAGCTGCGTGATAATAAGCTCTCTCCTGTCACTGTCCCCCACTCATTAACCCCTTGCAGTCTTTGTCTTTTGAGAGAGTCTGAGTTCTTTATATTCCTAGCAGGCATCAGTCTCCTCCCATCACACCTATTTCCATTCATCTGCTGGCAGCTGAAGAGAACATTGTCTTTGCTGTGGGAGAGAAAGAAGCGGGGAATGCATTTGGCACACTTCGGTTTTGTTGTTCTCCTACTGTGGAACAAATAAGCTAATGTGCTCATGGTGTTAGAGGAAGAAAAACAGCTTCTGTCTCTTTTTTTCGTACCTTGTTCATTGTTTAACCATACAGTAAGGTTTCTTTAGACAGCTCTCTGAAATGCTCAATTCTAATTGGTCATTCATGACATTCTGAAGTCAGTTATTCCCTGATAATGACCGTCATCAATAGCACCACTGTATAATGATCGATCATCCGTGTATTTGAGACCAGGGGTTGTTTCATGTCTCTCGCAGCACACCACAAACACACTGTCTTATTTCATTCAAATGCAGCTGGTGCCATCTTACGCCTCAGTAATCGACTGTATTAACTGTAAAATTAAACTGAAGTACTTCAGTATTAATAGCAGGCCCACGGCAACATTGTTGAAGTATTCGTCTTGTTGCTATAACAACTGAGCACTGTAATGTGCTCAATATTATTAACTCGTCGTTGTCTTTAGGTCACGTCCCAAAACCATTCAAGCTGGCGGTTATTAAGCCTCTTATTAAGAAACCAATTACAAGATAATAAGATAATAAAGGTAAGACTTTAAAACAGTTTATTCTTAAATTAACATTTTATGTCCCTGTCATTATTTATGTGCCGAAATGCCATGTAATAATTGATATGCCTGTACATTATCCCTTGTTTGAACTTGTTGGTTTGCCTAGGCTCAAAATATTTCAACTCAAATCAATATTTTGTGTCTAAATATTTACTTATAGCCGTGTAATAAGAGGGACAATATACATCCAGACAATCGCAAAATTAATCCCTTCAGTGTAACACCGTGTCCTAACTACACGCGACATGACATGCGATAAAAAGTATTCTAACCAGCCACGATGGCTACAGGCGAAGTTTCTATTTTCGAAATGGTTTCTATTTCTGCGACGCCATGGCTGCAATAATAACATACAAACTATGACAAAGATAATCTCAGGTAGTTACTGATTGTGTGCTTTATTCAATGTTAAAAGTGTCTAATGTGAGTTTGAATATCATATTGCATGACATTTATAGCCATACTGAAATCAACAACAAATAGTTTACCTTAGATCTTGAAAATAAATGAAAACAAACATGTACATTAAAACTGCAAACTCAATGCGAACCAACGAGTGTTGTCCATGACAAAGATGGTATCGGTCACTCAGTATGTAGTTTTAATAATGTTAAAAAGGTTTAATATTTATGAATTCGATTATAAACTTGTCCATTTCGTTGGTAGTGCAGTGCGCACATTATCCCTTATGTGATTATCAATTGTTAACTTGTTTCATGTTTCTGCTCATACTTAAATTCCTTTTACACTTATTTGCATATTTATGAGGTCAGAAACTTCAATTAGACAAATCTGACAATTCAGTCCTCTCTGCTGTTTCAAGCAGACATGAAGGATGCAGAACCAAAAACAGTTAACAAGCAATATCAAAGTTTCTTTTTTCTAAGATGATAAAACTAAACAGCTTGTGAAAGTTTCTGGGGCTATTCAAAGTGAATGAATATTTAATGAGTTAAGTACTGTGTGGTTTATGATTGCTCGTCTTTTGCTATACATCTCACTGTAACCACTAACATTCTATCACTGTATCGTTTCACACTGCATACCGAAAGTGTAAAACGTTGCTTTTACCACAGTTAAAAGTAATCTTAGCCTGGGGTTTATTAAGCTGTTAACTTCAGTGCAAATGGTTAGGGGCTAAATGCAAAATCTGTTTTATATATGTAGCCCACACAGTTTGAAAAGCATTTCACAGCTGCGTTCATTTTACTTGGAGCAGGTCAAAGCTTCGGTTTGTTTACAAACTGTGCCTGAGCAGGCATATGAAATATAGGCTACTTGAAATTAATTTTAGTACTCATCAGACAGGATCTAATCTCAGTGCAATCTAAAAATCAGAACGCTTCTAATGTAGTGAATAATTTGGGGAAAAGATCAATGAGACCATCAATGACTTTCTCCTCTAAGTATTTGTCTATAGAGACCCTGAGACAGCACCTCCATTAATCATAAGCCATCTCCCGTCTGCTCTTTTTGTATTCACAGTTTCTATTGAACAAGTGATTAAAAATGATTAAAGTTTGCTTATACAATCGGCATAAACTTTAGATGATATAACAGGTTATGAATGAATCAACAAAACCTTTCTACCACTGTTATATGATGCTAGGAGACAATTTCAATAATGATTGAGTCATTTATTTGCATTTCTGTGACGTTCTGAAAACAAAAAAAGCGGAAATGAAGTG
The DNA here is from genome assembly GCF_001515625.1 of Sinocyclocheilus rhinocerous. Classification (NCBI taxonomy): domain Eukaryota; kingdom Metazoa; phylum Chordata; class Actinopteri; order Cypriniformes; family Cyprinidae; genus Sinocyclocheilus; species Sinocyclocheilus rhinocerous. Next base: position 65,194 of record NW_015633197.1, read on the forward strand.
ATTAGTTCCCTTTCAGTCGGTCACTACGAGTCACGTCGTGACCGACGAATTGGGATATCGCTTCGATAGACCAATCTACTTCGAATGTAAACTAAACGAGCCAATGCACGTTTACACTCGAAGTAGATTGGTCTATCGAAGCGATATCCCAATTCGTCGGTCACGACGTGACGTCTCCGTTCCCTCCTTCAGGGAACGAGGGTTACCATACGTAACCGAGACGTTATTAATCAGACACCTACATTTGGATTGAAAACGGGTGGTTGAAACTTTTCAAAAAAATTGCAATTTGACACTTTCATATTTAATTTTTTATCATAATGTTGCACAAAATTCCAAAAGAATCTTAATTAAAATGTAATTTACTTTGTTATAGATGAACTAATCTGAAGTTCAGTTGACTCCAATTCAAAGGGGCAGAGTGTAGAAGGGTTTCTTGGGTACAGGCAAAACTACTCAAAACATGAAATGTTCAGCTCTGCATTTAATACCGAAAAGGGTTTTTAGGTCTGGAGAAGTCTACCCTTACATTACCATTACTATTACTAAAAGCCTTCCATAATTTGACTGGGCTGACAGGTGTGGGAAGCCAGAGCCAGTGCAATGCCTAATGCAATTTCATGCTCTGTGGCAAGCTCCATCAAATTCATACTGTACATGAATCCACCTTTGAGAGACAGACACCGAGCAGACAGACTGTAAAGCATTTCCACATCATATTACAGCATGCTTTTGGAACAGCATAATAGACTTAAACTTTAACACACCTCAATCCTATGGCCTTTCTGTTTTACCATTTATACTTGGGTTATACTAAAAGCAATAGTCACAAGAAATATTCAGTATTGATTAGTAAATCACTGGTTACACATAATATATTATAAATGTTATTTAAAATATAATACATTTTACCATATTGCATGCCATTTATGCTCTGTTTCTATTAAAAACAATAGTCATGTGAAATATACCATATTAATTAGTAATCACTGATTAAACAATGGACATTACATTTAAAAGGGATATTTGTATATATTTTCTATTGATCACAGCATGAGATTTGATATGAGATTTGCATAATTTCTTTTGTGAAACAGTTGCTAATCGCGCAAGTGCAAAAATAAATAAATTAATTCATTACATTTACCTACTTTTAAAATTTTTTTACCTGGAGACTACCTCCAGCAACTATCGACTCTACTGTGGTGAGAATATATTCTTTCAATCCTTACACAGTCTGGCTTTAAAAATGATGACGGCACATTCACGTTTTCTACTTGCAATGTGGCTGTAAAATTGGATGGTTTATTTTAATGAGCTTTCCGAAGAGCAGGTTCAGTGGGCTCTGGAGTCTGCAGGAACGGGTTTTATCATGAAATACTACAACAATAATACATTAAGACTCAGATTAACACACTCCACTCTAGACACGATGTTCTGAGAGTGAACAGCACTTCAAATTTTAAAAGATAGTGAAATTACCTAACAAAATTGTTTGCAAAAACAAAATGTTTCTTTATGTGCCTATGTGTAAAAGCCACGTGGACTCAACCTACAAGAGCACAGTGACACAGGCTGATAAAGAACACACCGTGGAAGTAATAGAAGCAGCTATGAAAGATGCTATGAATGCAGCAAGAAACGAACAAAGCAAAACACTCTTACCAGGACTGACGAGGAACACTTGCTGCTCACATTGAGGAGAAATAAATGGGAGTCAGAACTGCATACATGTTATTGATGTACTGCAGGAGAGCGTCAAAGCTATAGAGATTGATTGAAGACATGTATAGTGGGTGAAATCAAGACACATTTTTGGACACAGGCCAATTGCATTACATATGTTATCCTTTAGCCATCTGGCAGTCACTCCTCATTATTCCATGACAACCTGGCGTGCATGCAGCAAACATTTTTCTCAAAGATGGTTGACTTTGTATATCTGCGTGGAGGAGTGGGGTGTGATGGGGTGCAGACTGTTACATAATTCAATGTGCACTTCGGCACAGATGAATAGATGCATGCAGAACTATGTGTTTAGATGAGTTTCTCTTGTGATTGAGTTTCACAGATAGAAGAGCATGCATACGAATACAGGCTTCTGTGTGAGTCAAGTTTTTATAGCAGAACCTACAGGGCTACTTTTCAAAGCAATAGAGCTAACTATCAAAACTCTTCACGCAAATGAATATGTTCAGGGTCAGTGTCTACAGGCACCTTTATTCTTGGCTACAAAAACTACTTCCAGTGAAGGGAAAACTTAATGCTTCAGCATACCAAGACAATGCTTTACTTCCAACTTTGTGGGAACAGTTTTCTACTCCAGCATGATTGTGCCCCAGTGCACAGATCAAAGTCCATAATGACATGGTTGGATGAGTTTTGTGTGGAAGAACTTGACTGGCCCACACAGAGCCCTGACCTCAGCCCTATCGCACACCTTTGGGATGAACTGGGACAGAGGTTGTGAGCCAGACACAAATGATCTACTAGGTCAATGGGCAAAAGTTCCCACAGAAACACTCCAAAATCTTGTGGAAAGCCTTCCCAGAAGAGTGGAACCAACAACATATCTATTAACGTCCATGTATTAGAATGAGAGGTCATTAAAGTCCCTGGTGTAATGGTCAGGTGTCCCAATACTTTAGGTTCTGCACTCTGCAATACACAGTGTTGGCCTCTCTATCGCCATCTGTGGCTGATTTTTTTGAACTCACCCAATAAAAAAAAAAAGTCTATTGTAGGCATTTTAGCTAAACTAAAAGAAAAAAAACTAAGCAATTATGAAACCCAAAACAATTCATGAAACAATTACAACTGCAATTTAAAAAAATATATAAAATGACAACATGGCACTGCAGATCAGAATTCAGAACTATTGTTAAGAACTGGTGCTATTTCACAGTAACATCGGTTCAAAAATAGAAGCAGGGTGATTCCATTAACAAAATGTTCCACCAAACAGACAAAAAAAAAATCATTTTTTCTCTTTTTATACAGACCATAATTACACATCTTGTGCCAGACGGGGTCTTTATATCTGTCTTATTTACTTTACCGTAGGGAAGTGTAGCATCTAAAATTCTCTGATAGCCAAGCTCTTAAAAGCACTGCGATGGCATTCATTCTTATCAACCCTCTCAGTGCTGGGCTGTCTGAACTGAAATACACATCTGTTTGTTCACTATAGTTCACCATCTAAATTGAAGCTCACTGTAGACACAGACGTAAGATCCACTTTGCTGCATATGTCTGGCATGATTTATGGGTGTCACTTTTCCGAATCACTCTGAGAGTTGCCCTCACCATGCCTGACACCCTCTCTCTGCCTTCTTTACTTCACAATCTGATTTGCTACTTTACCGCTATGAAAAAATCATAAGATGGATTTGACAGCACACTGCTAGTGCACTATGCAAACACATTACATGCTCGAGTGTGTTGATATTTTGCACAGTGTGTGTTGCCAGGTTCAGCATTTTTATATTAGAGTCAGTGAGAGTGTGATTGTACATTTCATCTGATCTCAGCTACATTTTGACCATATCCTTCAAACCAGTGTGTGGTTGAGATACTGTGGATTGGATCTGTAAAAAATTAATTCATAAAAAAAATTCCAAGATGGCAGACAAGGTGAGATTATTTTACCCAGTATTTTATTGGCATTTCATGTTTTTGATAGACTAATAGCTGACACCTCTTTAAGTTTTTTTTTTTTTAATAGTCCTTAGCCATTTGAGTTATAAGTTCACTTACGGATAAGGGTCATCCTGTAGGATACCTTTCCTAGTGGGCTGCTGTAAATATCACTGAAGTTTTGTCCTGATGGAGGCCTTCATTCATTTACAGCACCTGGCACTCTTTGAATAGTTAGGTGCCATTTCGACAGTTCTACAGGCACAGTGGAAATAAATAACACTACAGTATGGAATGAAACTAATGCACCCCTTGAAGAGACAGCCGTTTTTCACCCTACTCATGGGAGAGGAGATAAAAAATGCAATCATTTGTCCATCATGTTGAGTTATGAAGTGCAAACAACACCTCCACCCCTTGCTTTCCCTTGAATTTCCAAAATCAATATTTTATCACCCAAAATGTTTTGAAGTAGTGGCATCAGATGAGAGGCAGAGCTCTGGGACAAACTAATGAGTGAGAATCAGCAATCAAACACAATTCAAATTGCATTTAACAGCTCAGAAGAGCTGCATTTTCTCTTACTAAGGCTGGCCACACACTAGAGGAATGTAAGCCCGATTTGCACCCCCGAATGATCAGGGTGTGTCGCCCGATTCAAGGCTTGTCGCAAACGATTTTTTTTGTCCAAAAAATCCTCTATTGTGTGGTGTCATTATGATTATGTAACTGCTCCCGATCGAGACGGAGTGTCCCCAAACTCAAATAGTAAATATCAAACATGTTTGATATTTACGACTCTTGATCGGGCTGCCTCTGACGTTACCCGCGATAGCCGATGAGAGCGCGCAAGCGCCACCTACCAGATGTTGCGTGCTTCAATGGACCCTTTTCACAAGACTGTGATGACGCGTTTCAACAGTCATCAGCATCATAAATCCTTGAAAGTTTTTTATATTTTGATTTTAAAAATGTTTTATGTACATTTATAGCATTGTACTTTGTATTATATCATCTTTTCATCAAATTACAAAAAAAAACTAGTTAACACTAATGTGAGGGTGTTTCTAATGCAGCGTCTATGGGAGGGGCGTAAATTTTACATAGTTCTCTCTTCTGACTGCCAATATCAGTCTCTCTCAATATTTTCCTTTGATTGAAAGTCGTGAAAACACTATCGTGGAGTTTTTCTTTTGCTATTTGAGCAAATGGGAATGCAAAACATATATCTGGGGTACTCTCCCATTTACTGCTCTCAAATTGTACCCAACTATGACGACTTCTGCTGCTGAGAAACCTGGAAATGTGAAAAAGGTCTATAGCTGAAACTTGGCGTTCACAAACATGCCATGATAGCAGAGTACTGAGAAAGATTATCACCCATTCTCTTTTTTATACTTAGTTTTTCACTATGAAACAGAATGTATGCCAGGACAGCCAGCTGACAATGTCGATTGTTCTCCGTTTGTTTACCTCCTCTAGTCACGTTTGATCTCGGGAGTCTCTGTGAGATCTCATGTCACTGTGAAATCGTTCCTACAATCAACAAGTGTGTGGTCTCACGGTCTGGTCGAATCATCTAGTGTGTGCGTTCAGAGGATTACATGGCTAAAAATCGGTTGAAAATGTCTTCATGTCTGTGATGTCCCATGGTTTCAAAATCGGTTAAGATTTGAAAAACGTCTAGCCTAATGCTCACAATCCAACTTTGGGACCCCACAAACATTCCACTGTAAGTTTCGAACCTTCTCAGTGCTTTAGAATCTTATTATTATTATATATTTTTTCACATTGCAACCAGTGTTATTTTAGTATTATGTAAATAATATTATAGTATTTATTCATTTAAAAATTAATTTTAATATTTTGAATGGCCTTTTATTTTAATATTTTCAGTTTTCATTTCCATATTAAGTTTTAATGACTTTATGTGCATTTGTAACTTTTATTAGTTTTTTATCATTTCTATTTACCTTTAAATTATTATGATTTCATAATTATCAGTTTTAATAGTATTTCAACTTAAACTTTTATTTCAGTTAATTTTCTATTTTTATTTTTTGGTGCAGGAAACAAAAAGTAAAAAAATTAATACAATTTATGTTTCAACAGCCATCTTACCAGCCAAATGGCATCCTATAATTTTAATGACTTGTCAATGAATCAACACACCATTTTGCATTGATTTCTCTTCATAGTAGGCCTACTTTGTACTTGAATGCTAATAACACAGCTAAGATGATTCTTTCTCAACTTCATCATTTCTCTACTGTGTATGCCAGCAGTACAAATATTACATATTTGTTTAATTCCTTCAGTAAATTTGGTGTTACAACAATGCGCAAAACACTATCAGTCTCCTCAGTTCTTTGTTAGCAAACTGCCCCATAAATGTTTGAAAACTGAACAGATGACTAAAATGTGTCCATATGTGTTTGAATGAGATAGATGGACCTGGATGTGCTTGTCTTGTCCTCACACATGGTGGTCTGGCCTAACAGGCTTTGCAGGACAGAACAGCTTTCCGTCTGATTCCTGTTTGCTGTGTGATTATCAAAGCTGGGTTCCCCTGCAGTGCTCCATCAGGGAACAGGCCAAAGCTTTAGTCGTCGTCAGACAAACATGATCACCTTACTTCTAAACTCTCAGGGCTTCCTCTCAGCCAGATGTAGGCATATTTTTGCTCTGCTCTTCAAAGTGTACCTCATGTCTGTAAAAGAGGAGCAGCACATATGTTGTTTTTAGGATGCTGGTGTCACCACCTGGCTCCTCTAGGTTAACAAACAAAACTAGATAGAGTAGCATAAATCAGCATTTCCTGGCTGTTTTTTCAAAAGGGAGAAGCAAGTGAAATTAGGAAGTGTTGCTCTAACAGCCTGACCTTGTGAAAAGCTCTTGATGTGCTATCACAGAAGTGGGTCATCCTGCTCATTTTTCAGTTTTCAGCTTGTGTAATGTTTCTGTGACACTGAATAATGTGTCTGTTTGTGGGAAAGAAGACTGTGGTTATATATTATTTTTCTACAGGGCCAAAAATTGATTTCCTGAGGCACTATCCATGTGAGAGAGAGAGAAAAAATCTAGCAAGAACATTATGAATTCAGTGAAATATGAAGGACATATTATTTTTTTGCCTTTTCTCCTCTGTCTGGTTAAAAACAATTGTGATTTACTAAACATGTTGTACACTGTCAGACAAAAAAATAACATTTTAGGGTACAACAGCTTATCACTAAAGAGACAACGTTGTACCTTATCTATCCCTAAAAGGTGCATATTAGCACATTGGAGTTGTAATATGTAGCGTTGAATGACGTTTGCTTGGAGAGAATAAGACAATAAACCATAGCTTGATAAGGAGTGAAGTCTCAAGCGTCCATCTTGCTCCAGGTCACATGACCACCCCCAACAGAGACTTTAATAAAACAAACGAAGGGATACAACCACTGGAACTCAGGGATGACATATAACAGCAGACAGAGAACTGGAAACTGGGAACACTTTAAATACACAGAAACAAATGGGACACACCTGGGAACAATACAAACTAAATGGGGAACGCCTGGACTAAATGAACATACAGACAGGAACAGGAAGGACCAAATAAGGCAGGGGTGGCGAACGTCAGTCCTGGAGAGCCGCAGCCCTGCGGAGGTGAGTTTTAATTAGGGTTGGAGCTGTACTCTGCAGGGCTGCGGCTCTCCAGGACCGGAGTTCGCCACCGCTGAAATAAGGGCATAAGAGGGAGGGAAACACAAGGCACAGGAACACAAGACTGACAAGCAGCATGTACACAACATGTTAAAACAGAAAACAAAAAAGTCTGATTAATAAAACTTAGCAAATTACCTTAACTGGTCAGGTTTAACCAGTGCTAGCGAAGGAGCTGGTCAGAAATCAAGGGGTGAGACTTCTATAAAACTGGTCAGGATAAAGGCTAGATTGATGAGGCTGCCACAGCTTGTCAGCACTGACAAATTGACATCCCAGACATGTAGCAAGTGAGACATTAGAGAACAATGATTCATCAAGACCCTGTCCATACGCTGCCACCAATGACGCACACCCTCAGAATGGGGCACCAATAGTCTCTTTCAATGAATCATGGGAAATTGATTTAGGCTGCTCTCTGCAATCGAAATCAGATTTATCTTGATGTGCTACATGGAAAAAAGATGCAAGAAAAAACATAAAAATAAAGATTCAAGGGAAGAAAAATATCTTTTTTTTTTAAATGAAAACATTTGGCAGACCCGTCATAGATTTGTTTTCTGTCATTTGTTGAATGAAAACATCTCTATTCATCCGTCCTGAAAAAATTTGATGTTTACACATCATATCATAGACATGCAGATCCTAGAGCTCCATATTTGCAGTCCAACCCACAGAAAACAACCAAATATAAATGCAAGGTTGGGAGGTGGAATGTCTTCACTCTGTCCACCTAAATGTAGCTTCATCTAGCTTGATGTTACACTGTGCATGGCAATGAGCTTCCTGCCTGCAATTCAGCTCTTTCACTAGATAGTTTGTTTTGCTGGAATGAATACTAATGATCTGTGTTAAGATGATTTAAGCAGTGTTACCATTACAAAAGTAAGAAAATTAAAGATATCTAATTTTATATCATCTATACACTCTACACAGAAATGTTCCCCAGCACAGATTTCTTTTTCATCATCTGAGGAACTCGATTATCTCTTTTTATCTCTTCTGCACTTATAGGCACAATTGCTCTGTTCCAAAACCAATTGAGCTGCCTATGGAGGCAGAATGTTAAGGCATTGTAGACTGATGCGAAGCCTTTCCAAAAGGTAGTTACGCTACTTTATAAAATAACACATTTTAGTCAAATAAAGCAGCATATATTCTTCACAAAAAAAGGCAACTGCAGAATGCTTTGTGACAAGCTCAGTGTAACACAAAGGTGGCAGACAAGGTGAGAGAATATTCATTTCATAAAAATAAAAATACCTAATAAGTCAAATTTAATTAAAATAGATTATTACACCCAACATTTGTATTTTGTGTATATGTATTTAGATGCTGTAACATTTAAATCAACTTCTCTTATGACTTATAATCACTGAATTGCCTTTACATCAGGTATAAATAGCTCTTAACAAGGCAGCTGTCTAGGTTTTGGAACAGATCTAAATCTAATACATTTTTTCTCCGATTGATAGGGTGTGTGAGAATGTGAGCAAGTGAGTCAGTGTCAAGGGAAGCAATGAGGCCAGTGGAGTAGAGCAGGAACTCACTGTGCAGTAGAGCTCAAAGTATTTGTAGAACTACACAGCATTTGATCCAGTCTGCTAAGATAGAAACACTGTTTACTGTTGAGAAAAAATAAATAATAAAATAAGCAATTTCATGTAATTTACCACAGTCTTGGATCTTTTTGAAGTCAGATGTCACGTATGGTATTCTTGCCTGTTCTTTACCACCAAAGTATCCTCCAGAGCTGCATCACAGCATGGTATAAAAGTGTAATGGTCCAAGACAAGACTACTCCATCTTAAATCGGCAGAAAAAATAATAAGACTACCAGCGGAGAGAGGCTCCAACAGTGAGCACATTAAAAGCCTGAGCCAGCTGGTTTAGAAAATCTCTACAAACCCCTGACAAGCCTCCATTTCTTACCATCACGCTCAGTGTATTGTAGCACTGTTTTTATTATTATTTGACAAAAACAGGCAAACCTGTAAATGGAGTTTAAAGGAATAGTTCACTCAAGAAATAAAATAAAATAAAAATCATAATTTACTCACACTTATGTCTTTCTAAACCTGACATTATTTCTTTCATGGAACATAAATGGTGGATTTTAAAGATTATTGCCACTCTTTGTGAATGAGGACTGAGGCTATCAAGAAAAGTATTATTATTGTTATAAAACAGCTTTGTGTGAATAACAGACCCAGTTTATTAACTAAAAATCTTAACATCCACCTTAGAGCATTGGAGAAGTGGCAATATGCACTGAGAATGCAATGAGAAGAAGCAACAAGCAATCATTCTTTTGAATTGCATCTTGTCAGTGAATCGTTTGATTCATTCAAATAATTTGTTCACTAATCAGACTGACTCAGTTCTCAAGTCAACTCAGTGAAGGGGAAGCTCATCAGTAAATAACGACCAAAATGTTTGTTCTTATTTGGTCTCACACAAACTGCAATATAGTCTAAACTAATAAAAAATTATTTAGAAAATGAAGCACTTTTCCAAGCCACCAAATCATCACAATCATCTTTAATTCTACCAACATGGCTGACATGCTGACGTGAACTCAAGCTAACCTCACAGCAATGACAGTCTAATCACCCAAACACACTACATCTGACTGAGGAACATCTTGTCACTATTTGTCACATCAAGTTTGTCAGGTGTGATGACATCACATTTACCCTACAGTTGGGTTTATGTAAATTCAGAACCAAATCCCATATGTGAGTCACAATAGCTGCAGAAACTCTTTTTGTATTTTCCTGAACGATTAGTTTTCGACAGCAACCAAAACTACTAATATCTCATATTTAACCCTCTGGAGAGCCACTTTGCCTGTCAAGGCTCTTTGTGTCCCGCTCTTTTATTTTCTTTAAATTCTAAGCTCCAGCTTGCTGTGAAGAGCCAATGAAGTGTGAAGGAGAGTGAGAGACACTTCTGGAGAAAGTAGAGAGAATGAGAGTATTTGTTATGATAATCACATAAGCATGATGGATCATGTTCCCCTGGTTTTGGCTGGGAGAGATGAGCAGGGGGCTGGTCCCGTCAGCTGCCTGGGGCGCTGCATCTGGGAACCACTGCTGTTTGTTCCAGGGGTGTCTGCCGTGGGTCAGCAGCTCTGCAAAACCCCATGCCAAACGCGAAGCCCTTAGCTCAGCGTATGTGTCAGCGTGGAAATACTCTCGGGACTCTTGTCCTACATACTGAAGACCATGATAACTGAACCACCATTTTTATTCCGCTTGAACTTGAGGCCTTTTAGCAAAATCCTCCTCAGTGGAATTATGGATAATGAGCTGCTCCCTCAGGTTTGTTTTAGCCAGAATATAAAACAATTTACAAATACAAGCTTTAGCTGGGCAATAGTCAATTACGTTTCAAGATAGCCAGCAGACTTCCAATCCCACTGGTTACTGAAATTAAGCAGGACTGATCAAAACACCTCCTACTTGGGTTGCTGCTGGAAAAGGTATTGCTATAAAAAACACTGTACTCTGGATTAAATTAAACTGACCTTAAACTGGAGCATTAAAATCACAGGGTATGGCTGGAAAACAGTAGGGGTGTAACTCTGGTTAAATGCAATATTTCTGTATACATTACCATGTAAAAATTTGGGTTCAGTTTGATTCTTTTTTTTGAAAGAAATTCATCATTTTATTCAGCAAAGATGCGAAGACATTTACATTAGTTGAACTTACTGTTTGTCAAAGAATCCTGAAATAAATGTCATGGTTTCCACAAAAATATTAAGCAGCACAACTGTTTTCAAGATGATAATAATAAAAAATAGTTTTTTTTAGTGATAGGTTAAAAGCAGCATATTAGAATGGTTTCTGAAGGATCATGTGACACTGAAGACAGAAAATTAAGCGTTTACATCACAGGAACACATAAATATATATTAAAGTTATTTTAAATTGTAATAATATTTCACAATAGTACTGATTTTTTATGATCAAATAAATGCAACCGTGATGAACATTTTTACGAACCTCAAACATTTGAACAGTAGAAGACAATGTTTTTAAGGATTTTATTTTTTCTAGTTTTGTATTTTTTTTCTACAGTCCATAACCAGGAATAAACATTCAAAAAGTCAGATATTCAAGTTTATTTTTTTTATACCTGTTTGTGGCATGAATACCATGTATGTCACCTCTCAAGATGGGCATTGTGTATGAGTGTTTGTGTATGTTTTGAGCTGTGCCCATTTTATTTCGAGAGTGAGGGATGAGTCATATAGTCCTCTGCCCAGGCTGGCTGTCTAAGGATTCGATAATGATGTCTATTTCTCATTTTCCATTTCTGTCCCCTAGTCTTCCTCTTCCTCTATCACCCTGCGAGCTATTTTCTCATATTACAACTCATAATGTCAGTACAAGATGACCTCTGACCTCCACCATTGCAATCACTCCATCTTCTGCTCGGTTACCTATATGATGCGAGCAAGTGTGTTATATAAAAAAGTCATTTTAAAACAAGTATGGAGTTTGCTAGAAAAGTTGAAAGCAATTGTCTGATTAAAGACTTGGGAAGAAAGATGAGAGTCAAATAATGTCAACAGAGTTAAAACCCTCTCCGAATTAAAAATATTGACACTAGGCTTGATTTATGTGGGACTGAGCGTTATCTGAGATTTTGTGCTTTACTCTACATAGATCATTTCGCAGACTATCCTGAGCTGTCAGATACTGAGCAGCTCTGACAAGTCTGGGGAAGACATTGTTCTTTCTACCTTGATTTGGTCCACACATTCAGGTAATGAGATTGAAAGTCTGATTAGCACTTCCAAAGAAAAAAAAATTGTGGCTAATATAGTAATAAATAATATAATAAACAAAAAGCAACTCAAAATGAATGGACAGCCAATATAAAGAGCATTTTTCCATGAACACCTTTTTAATTAGGGCAGCCTCTTAATTAAGCCAGGACTAATGGTGATAATCATTGTGTTATTATCCTAATAAGCATTCAACGAGACCCATGAAATCCGGTCAGCTAATTGACGTGTCTGAAATGTCCTCGCAAATTAAAACTGTTTTAAAGGGTGTTTGCGGTGATATGAAGTTGGTTCTGAAACCACTGAATAGTCCACAGCATGACATTAGAAACAAACCACAGAAGCACCAATGAAACAATATACAAGCTTCAGACACAACAAAATGAATCATAGCTCTGTGTATCGTAACCTCTTTAACCCACTCGGTGGCTGGTGAAAACACCGGGTCAGATGCCAACAAAACAACAAGCAATAAAAGTGTGGAGTAATACACAGACGCAGAAGCAGTAATGAAATATAGAGTCCTGTGCTCATTGTGTGTGCATGTTTGATAGGGGTCAGGGCTTTACGGTCTGTGAGCATTGAAACTTGGCCACTAGGAGTATTGATGGAGAAAGCTCTTGATGTTTAGCAAACTGATATAGCAAGGCAGTAAACAAAGACATAGGCAAACATCCAAGCCAAGAAGTACAGCGATATTTGCACATAAACACTATATTCACTATATAAAAAGTAAAAATTTTTTTTGATGCAACGTCTGCCATATGCAAAAACACAGATTTGACTTATTCAGTACTGAACCACACTAAACTAATTCAACTGAATCAAAATAATCTGACAAATTTATCACTGCAGTATAATTACTGCAATTCTTACAAAACTGAAATTATGCCTCTGCTTCACATAAAAATATCTAATAAGTATTTCCACTATGGTTCACATCTACATTTCACATATATTATAGTTATTGCATAACATATGAATTATTTTTAGTTAAATCAGCTTAAGCAAAGCGATCATATTCAACCACATCTAATCATATTCGCTGGTAGGTGAAATGAGGCAACAAATGAACATTTCCGAGTAAACCTGGTATCTGATTTTTCATATTTAATGTTCTTGCACTTATTTACAGGGTGTAGATATAGAAGACTGATTAGATGCAAAAATAGTCTTTGTTGAGCATCCTCCTCTGAGTAAATGGCAAGCTAATAAATGTGCTCCAGCACTTTTGCTTAACAACAGAGACAATATCTCAGTGTGAATAAGTTTTATCACACAGTAGTATGACAGTGACTCCAAAAATCCCATAAGCTCAAAACAAAACTGTAAGTACACCTATAACCTCAAATAATTTCCAACAACAGCAATTGACATTCCCTTTAAGCATCTATTCCTTCCTTAATTAAATATTCATGAGCAAGAACCAATGGTCACTCCCCCAAATACACTGTACAGAGACAGATCCCAACAGACACAAGAATATTATTAGTAGAAACTTGAAAAAATACTTTAAATGAATCAAAGGAGCAAAATTTGATAATGTTCAATCAGCTGTAATACAAGCGCTGAGCATGGGCGGAATATTAGTGCTACAAACAGATGCTCGATTATTTACGCAAGACTTGGCAGGTGTATTGATTTGGGATGAAAGTCTGTGTCTCTGTGCACTCCAGAGGGGTGGGAGAACAGGGAGAGACGGACAGTTTGCTCATTAAAACGCTCCACATTGCTTTAATTCCCTTCAATTGCGGAGAGAGGTACCTGCACAGGTGTTGATCTCCAAAGAGACCCAGTCTTCATTCAGGCAGCTCGTCATTAGCAAAGGCCTCTGATTGGAGCCTGATGGCGTAATTATGTACTCCACCATCCCCATTAAGCAGGAGGCAAGTTAATCGCATACAGTGGTAAGCAAAAATTGGTAACAGGCAGAAATACACATTAACATCCTTTTGATCATGCCAGGTTTCCACTTCCCCAGAAACGCATTAAGATTCAGGAGGGAGAAATGAGAACAGAGACATATAAAACATGAGCAAAAATACTGTGTTCTGAATAACAAGATCTCTAATACTAAAATAAGTTTGATATTTCCTTTCCCTGCACCAGCACATAAACTCAAGATGAATCATTGAGAGGTGGCAAACCTGAGTAACTACTAAAACTGAATACAAGAAGAATATGAGGACGAATTAATGACAATATTTTTATTTATTTACACCACTGTTCAAAAGTTTGGCATCAGAAATATATTTTTTAAATGAAATTAATACTTAATATGAATACTATAATTAATACTAGTATTAATTTTAATATTCATTTCATTAAAAAAAATATTTGTTACAAAAATAAATAAATAAATAAATAAAAATAAATAAATAAAATAAAATTAAAATAAAATAAAAGCCTTTTTTAACTTTCTATTATTCAAAGAATCCTGTAAAAATGTATTATAGTTTCCCAAAAACCACAACTGTTTTTTACATGTTTCCTGAGCACCAAATCAGCATATTCAAATAATTTCTGAAGGATCATGTGACACTGAAGACTGGAGTAATGCCT
>NW_015633197.1:80735-94521 GCF_001515625.1 Sinocyclocheilus rhinocerous
TTAAAAAAAATATTTGTTACAAAAATAAATAAATAAATAAATAAAAATAAATAAATAAAATAAAATTAAAATAAAATAAAAGCCTTTTTTAACTTTCTATTATTCAAAGAATCCTGTAAAAATGTATTATAGTTTCCCAAAAACCACAACTGTTTTTTACATGTTTCCTGAGCACCAAATCAGCATATTCAAATAATTTCTGAAGGATCATGTGACACTGAAGACTGGAGTAATGCCTTTGCCGTTACAATAATTATTTAGATTTTAAAAATATATTAAAATAAATTACAGTTATTGGAAATATTAAAATTTCACAATATTACAATTTTTACTGTGTTTTTTAAATATTTTTAAAAAATGTACCAACCCAACACTTTTGAAAGGCAGTGTATATAATAATAAAATTATGATTATGCAGTCAAATTCTCACATTACTAATAAGAAATATGAATATAGAGTCAAATTCTCATATTATCACAGAATTACCAAGGTATTTTGATAATGTACCATCGGAATACTTGAAAAAAAATATTTTAAGTACACTGGAGTGCCACTTAAATACAAACTTATATAGAAATGGTAATCATCTGTATTGTCTTTGGTCCATCATAAATAGTACTATCACAGCACTTTTTTTTTTTCAGTCCAAAAGAAAAGCAGCGCCTGAAAAACAAACAAACAAAAAAAACAAACGCTTATGATTACTCTATTGCTTAACAGGAAATTACGGCCAGAAAGAGAATCGGAAAAATGCCTCAAACATGCATTATGCATATGAGAGCCAAAGCTCAATGTTTTAGAGCATGTGTGCCAACCGCTAGGCCTCAACGGGAGAGTTGTTTATTCACAATAACTTGAACTCATGCTCAAATACAGATGTATATATATCACTATATTTATTGCTTGCCTGTGATTTGTAGTCAGCGTGTGTATATGTGTTTGGTGAGGGAGGCAGCTAAGTGTGGCTTTACACTGTCTTTATATAATATTCATGAAAGAGTAAAAAAGATTACACAGACTTGAGGGGTGTTTTAGAGGCGTTCGGTTTGTCTCTCTCACAGGTACATCCAGCCTGCTCTGAATGTAAATCATACAGGTAAATATTTCATGAAAGGTCGAGTAGGTTTCCCCTGCCTCGCGCAGGCTAATGGAATACTGAGCATGCTGTTCTTCTCACATGAATGTAATTACATCAGGAGGGATTCTGCAGCTTAGCAAACCATCAGCACTGGAGATCTGAATGCAATAAGGTTGTGCTGCTTTTGTCCTTCTGAATACGACACAGAGGAATGCTGAAAACATTATATTAAGATCACATAATGTTTCATTAAAGGAAAGGAAATAAAGCCTTCTCAGTGCTCACATAATGAAATTGTCAAAACATACTTGACCTTACAGACAACCATGTAATTTGCTACTCATGAGATTGCATACAGGGTGATTTATAGATTAAGTTATAATAACAGCAGAGATCAAAGCCACAGAAAAAAAAAAAAAAAGGCTTATATAACTGTATATGGAAGTTGGGGCAAGTTGTCACATGTGGAAGTTTTGAAAAAAAAAAAAAGCCTTTTAGTACTATAAAATTGACTTAAATAAAAATTCTCAAGTAGTCAAGTAGTCCAAAACACTGATTTAATATGCACATTTGTACATTACCTTTCACATTTTTGCTTCATGTTTCATGGTCTTTTTTACTTCATAATTGTTTAAATGTTAATACAATTTTAATTGTGACAATCCTAAAATGCTTTGGGGGTATGTTGTCACAAAATATTAATATGTTAAATTAACTGTATTTTTGCTAATATCGGTAGAACATTTCTTTTTGACTTCACGTTAAATAATAATATGAATATATTACAAATAAATGCAATAAAATACATAAATTAAAAAGAATAGCACCTAGCCCCAATCCCCCTGTTTACAGTACATAACAGCATCATGCAATAAAGTATCAGTTACATTAAAAGGTCAAGAAAATGACTTATGAAGCTGTGATTGTACTTGGAATAATCATTTTCCCCTTTTCTCTCCAAAACCTATTACTGGAATAATCTATGAGAGATGGTTTTAATATTATTATGCCCCAAAGCAGCAACCCAAAATTAATTGTCCCTTTTTTTCACTAGAGAAAGTGTTTTCCAGAGAGAGCCTGGAAAACCGAGGACAAATGAGATCATAATGAAAATGTAGAGGAGGTGTTTCCACTGTACAGTCCACAGCGGCTTTAGATTACACGTACATACAGTGCACTAATGACCTACCACTGCAGAACTTTTTTTTTCATCTTTTCTGAATTCCTATTCAGTATAATTATTCACCCTTATATTTTTTACTCATTTAATTTATAAATTACTTAATATACTATATAATTAAATTTAAAATATGCCACAGTCATGCATTTCTACTAAGTAAAAGATAAAATCCATCAAACTCCCTGGCCGAAGCAGTTTATAAAGTTAAACCTTAAACTAATGAAAAGTGAAGCTCATTTGATTGATTTTCTCTCCGTCTAAAGCCCTTCTTCTTGATTTCAAGAGAGATTACTTCAGAGAGTCCAGCAGCAGGGTCATTCACACACCTCTATTTCCTTGCATCATTGACATTATTTAACTCTGCGCTAATTAACTAATGATTACTATTCGTTTTTCTAAATCTGAGAGTCGTGAGTTCACGGTAAATGGGATGAAATCTCCTCAGATGGGATGTCAAGGAGATGGCGGTGGACTTGCTCTAGCCTTCTTACAGTTACAGAAAAATTGTTACATTTAGAAGACATCTTTTGTTGGTGAAACATCAATTTGATTCAGTAATATTAAACTATTTTTATTTTTATTACTGTATTGTTAAAAGCTGTCATTTTGGTTGATTTATAGATTAAGTTATAATAACAACCGAGGTCAAAGGTCAAAAGATAGAGAGAGAGACTTTTAGTACTATAAAAAATAACTTTAATTGAATTAAAAATTCTGTCCTCCAAGCTAAAATTATTATTATTATTTTTTTTTTTTTGTAAGGTCAAGTAGTCCAAACACTGATTAAAATAAGTACATTTGTATGTTACCTTTCACATTTTTTGCTTCATGCTTCATTTTTGCTTTATGTCTTCATGTCTGGTCTTTTTTACTTCATTCGTTTAAAGAAAATGTGAATACAATTTTAATTGTGACAGTCCTAAAGTGCTTTTAAAATGCTTTGCTATAAACTGTCATTTGAAGGAACTGAGCAGAATACAATAACATATTTGACAAAATGTATAGTTACTGCTGTTAAGCACAAGCAGTAAATCAACGTTTTTCATTTTAAATAATAAATACTATTTACGCTAGCTTTCCTGATCATAAAATACAAACACACGCACACATTTTATATTAAATGTTTATATATTTATACTATTATTATTACTAAGATATATTTATTATTATCCTTTTTTACAGTTTTACACTATGTAAGACATTTCCTAAAAAATTACTTTCATTTGTTATTGTTCATTTACAGTAGGCCTACAAGTGCTTCTTTTGTGCTCAATCAAATGAAAAAATCTCATTAGTCAAACACTAATTAAAGAGACTCCTGTATTTCAAGCACTACTAAGTGAGGGGGGAAACACTGGCAAGTACACTGTAATCATGTGGGAGAATTCACCAGAGATTCTTCAAAAATGTCAACATCTGTGTTACACAAAAAGTATAACAGCATACAGGTCTGAAACATGACGGTGAGGAAACAATGACAGAAATGTATATTTGAAGCATTCCTTTAACAGTCATCTCAAAGTACACATCCTGCGAACAACATCGTGCTGACAAACAGTGTTGTGTAGTATCTGGGCTCAGTGGATCTGAGATCTGTTCGCTCTGTATGTGAGCACAGAAGCCTATCAGTGTGGAGGCTCATACAGCAGCTGAGCGTAGCCTATCTTCCTCGTCTCTGTGGTAATAACGTTTCCCATCAGTCTGTAATGGATCACCTCCAGACTTCATCTGATTGAGAGGGCGAGGGGAGGCTGGTGCTGGCCAGAGCTTCAGGCTAGCTCGGTCTCAGCATCGCTCTTCCTCGGGGGCTTAATGCACTATTGATTTGTTTAGCTAATATATTTTTCCTCTTTCCACAGCGGAGGGTTCATATTCTGTCAGTCTTTGATGTCTCACGCAGGAGAGTGTTTATGAAAAGACCAAAATTCACTCTTTCTTCAGCGAAGTAGTAAACATCATTTCGCTGCATCGCATTGAAGCATATACTGTATATCGATCCATGCATATTTCGTTCTACAATTTAAGTGTGAAGCTTAAAAAAATTGATCTTAAAATCCCTGGATTCTGGCATTAAACAGCTTTCTGGCATTTGAAAAAGGTTTTGTATTTTTTTTATAATTCTTTCCCGGGAGGACCTCTTGGGAAATGGAAACTGCTTTGAAAAAGTAATCAAATCTCAGGGGCAGCAAAGCCATTGAATTTTCCCCTAAGAGCTTGGCTCACTTTGTTCTCGTCTAAAAAAAAATTTTAGAAATAAAATGATACTTGGAGATACATCTGCAGTCATACCCTACAGACCTTCTGGCTTCTTCTCCTGTCAAAAAGCTCTGTCATCCACCAGGGATGGAAAAGGTCAAACAAATGTTAATAGGAAATCCAATTTTGACCGAAACGTTAAATGTAAATCGAAAACATCCTGTAGACATAACAGCCTGTTCTGCAGCGCTCTTGACATGTCATTACTGCAACAAAGCCTAATTAGCATTGTTAATCAGCATTTTCATCTGTATTACAACAATTAATGGAACTGGAAGGCTATGCTACATCTTCACCGTGAAGAATTAATTATTAGCAATCAGATCACATTAGCCCAGCAAAAGTGGTTATAAACTCGCTGTGAAGGAGAGCCTTTAATGAGATGGCAAAGCAATCTGAATAACGCCCTTGCGGCAAATCTAAAATAAACTTCATCAGTTATGTATATATGGAAATAGAGTGTGTATGCTTTGATATAGGCTACTGAATATTAAAAGAGTGAGTCAGAGTTTTAAACGCAGGAGCTGGCAGACATAGAAACACTAATCATAGTTTAAGAAAATGCATATAGCCTAATCAGATTAGATAAAATTATTGCCTGTGTTTATTTACAGTAAACATACACTGGTATCTCAAGACGTCTAGTCCTTGCCTAATTCTTGTGATAAAATGGTGAAGGGAAGGTTCATAGCCTGAGGTTAAGTGTTTTGCTCAAAGCACAGAAGTGGCCCTTGAGGATTCGGCCTGATGTTCCTGCTCACTGAGCCACTCGCCTCTAACCACCACTATTGCCCTACAAAGGGGCAGCATAAACATTACGAATGAAAATACATGGCTGTAACCAAAAAGCTAATGGTTTGACCTCCAGCTCTCAAGTGAAATGAGCAAAATGCCAGAAGTCTTGCTATAAAGGTTAGGACCATGAGGGAGGCACTTAACGATTGACTATGACTACATATTATTTAGAAACCTTTCCATTGCTATGCCTGCCTTGCATGTACATTCATGTGTGTATATTTTTATAGCTTATCCTAACCTACACTACTGTTCAAACTTTTGAGGTCTGGATTTTTTAAATGTTTTTAAATGTCAAAGACTGCATTTATTTGATTAAAATACAGTAAAAACTGTACTACTGTTAATATTATTACAATTTTAAATCACTGTTTTCCATCCTAATATATTTTGAAATATATATTTTTTTCCTGTGATGCAAAGCTGAGTTTTCAGCAGCCATTACTGTGGTTTAAGTCTCACAAGATCCTTCAGAAATCATTCTAATATGCTGATTTAGTGCTTAAGAAAATTTCTTATTATTATCATCAGTTGTGCAAATGTTTAAATAAACATTAAAATAATTTTTTTGTAGAACACACAGCAGATTTTTTTAAAGATTATTTTGAAGTCTTTTTGAACTAGATATCGTGTTTAAGAATGTTCTAAGTTACATTTTATAACTTACATTTTATATGTATGGCTTTAGAAGACTAGGAATATTTCACACGAGCAGTATGGACTGCTCATAAGACACTTTAATACTGCATTTTTCATGGTGCTGTTAGTTACATTTAGTGCTATGTCATATGTGCTTGTTTATGTCAATGAATAACTGTCATTGTGTGAAAAAAATCACCTTTCTTCAAAAATTTCTACATTTGTGTTCTACAGAAAATTTGAAACAACATGATGGTGAGTAAATAATGACAGAATTGTCATTCTTGTCTGGAATGTATCTTGTGCTAAAGACACAGCACTTTTTAAACATTTTGTTTTATTTTGATTCTTTGTTTTAAGTAAATAAAACAAGTGACTTAAGTAAAGCCAGTCAATATGCAGAAAGTCGTGTCAGCTCCAATTACTTTCAGTTTAGATGCTAAATTTTAGTAGCTTGCTGGCGGAATTAAGTGGGAAATAAGAATGAGAGGAAGAATTTGCTCCTCCATTAAAAAGAGCGACTGGTGGGAAACTGTGGTCTTGTGTGAATTAGCTAGAAGAGAAGGAGAGACTGGCCTCCTAACCTTCATTAGCCACTGTCAGTTGCCTGTGTCAAATTGGACAAAGCTTGTCGCCAGATAGCGGCCAAGAGCCCGCAGGGAAAGGGACGAAGACAAATTGCCGCCACAAAGAGATAAGGCCGTTATTAGAATCCTTCCTATCTCCAACAAATGAGGAGAGAGCACCCCATTAAAAAACAGCTTGAAGAGTACATGACATCCCCGCTCCATACAATGCTGTCATAATGTTGCGAATCTTCTTCTCTCTGGGTGGACCTCAGTTTGGCTGCTAACATGATAACTATTACTATCCCACAATGAACAGGACATGTTATAGGAGTCAGACGACTACTATGTGATGACATATTAAGCCTGTGAAGTGAAATACTGATGTTCAAGGTTTCAGCAAACTGAAAACGATACTTGTATTTGAGGACATTGATAGATGGGACAGAAAGTTCCAGCAAATGACACTGTGCTTATTTAGATGGGAATCAGAGTGACATTTCATGATCACAGATGGACCGTTTCCAGAAGAAGAAGCGTGCTCGGACAGAGAATGAACATATGGCCAAATAACATTTGAAAGGAAAAGGGGAAAGAGTGTCTCATGTCTGTGGACTCTCGCCACAGCTGGTTTTAAATCACTACACAGACGTTTATGCTCCTGTGCACTGACTGTCTAGACTTTACATATGCTGTGATCCAGACAACCAGATGAGGCAGTTTGCACCACAGCATTCCATCAATCAATAAATTTGCAAGACCAACTTCGATTTGCACGTGTTTGTTGGATCCATGCGTTTATGGGGCTGAGATTAGCCAGATGTTGTTACAGACCCACAGGGCTGATGCAAGGCGCTGTTATTGTGAGACTGAGGCAAGCGATGTTTGAATAAAACCCCTGGAAACATTTGAGGAAGTTAGCTTTTTCAGACAGAAATCAAATAAATATTTCATTCAAATCTCTCTAGCTATCTTTCCCCCCCCCCCAATTATACTCAATTCCACCCCAAACCATCCAACAAATAAACAGAGTTCCTTCGGATACAAGTGACAGATTTCTCTCTCCATCCCTTGAGACAGGCAGATGTTTCCAGTGCATCCCATGCTGCCCCACTGAACACACACACACACACACACACACACACAAGCAAAGGTAAGATAAGGACTTAACCAATCTGCAGGGCTTCTGGGAATTTTTTTAGGCATCTTAGTGCTTTTCCTTTATTATAAGTGCACTGAAATGTTGGGGGGCTGCACAGAAGAACATCATCCTCTTTGAGATGCGTTATCATAATAGTCCATAATGCTGAGAGGTAATTACTGTTCAGCCAAACATATGGATCTGTTCTGTGATTCAGAGTCTCATTTCCACTCACTATACAATACTTCAGCTGTTCCTGCAGAACAAAGCGCTGAATCCACCACAGCATACTTTACAGCTGAATTTTTATGCAATTTTAGAGCTTTTTAAAAGTTGTGTGTCGACTGAGAGTTTAAGACTGAAGGCCCTGATATACTCTCTGCAAAGTTTTTTCTCATTCTTCACTAGGGGTTAAACAGAAGTTTGAAATAGCTGAGTAAAGGTATACTGTTTGTGTACATTTCAACAGCGCACATGCTGCTGGAAGCGGTGTTTAGATGAATATGTAAATATGTGCTGCACACTCTACCTCCCAAATATGACAACAAAGTGATAAAAGAGCTTTTAAAGGCATACTCTTATCCAAAAAATGAAAATTCTGTTGTCATTTAAACACCCTCATGCGGATTTACTTTCTTCTGTATTTCTTACTTTCTTGAAGAATCACTATTTCTATTATAATTACAACTTTAGTTTCAAAAGCTGCTCTCCAATGTATTTTCACTTGTGTCTGACCTTGACAGGCTAAAGGAAGGAACGAATATTAATCTGAAGTTTTTCAGAAAGTTTTGAACCCACAAAATTCATTTTGGCCATATTTTGTTCACAATGATGTCACGCCCATTTGACGATTAATTTCACTTTAAGTATATTGGGCCTTTAGGGGCTGAGTAACTTCAAAATTACATCCAAAAAAGATAAAGTTTCTCAACTTATTAAAATAATTCATTAGCAAAATTTATTAGACTAGACATTAGGTAGTTATGAGTTTTACTTCTCTACTTTCCTGCTGCTTCCTGTCTCTATCCCATTGAATTACCAAAAACAAAAACAAAAAATCCTTTGATTCTTGTACTTTTTAAAACATATATATTCATATTTCAATGTACATGAACTACCATACTTTTCGAAAGAAAAAAGTTCCCTAAGAAATCCCTGTTCTGCGATGTTTACTTAATTTGCTTTATTTACAAGAAACATCAGGTTAATGATACGCTGCACCAGGACTTCAACAGGACGGATCAAAACATCTTGGTTTCCAGTTTTCAGGCTTACTGTGGAATTCTTCTGGATGGGATTGACAGAGAAAACACAGCAAGTGCAAAATGCATTTTTTCACAACACTGCACATTGGTTGCAGTTTAATCAACCAAAATAAAACGCTTTGGAAATGTTGTGTTAGGTTCAAAATGTCAAAATATGTACATTTCGATTTGACAAAAGCGTAATGAAATCCAAAGTCTGTTGTATTAATTATGTAGAATAAATACATTATCCATCTCCCTCATGACATCCTCCTCCTGCTGATTTCTTTCAGTGCACTGAAAGTTACAGAACTTAGAACCACAAAAAAATAAATAAATCAACTATATGGTCTAAGGCCAAAAATCTTATTTGGGCACAATTGGCCATCCTCCTTACCCACTGGAACTGAGCACATACTCGCTCACAGCACTTACAGCTACTGTAATGTGGAGGAGTGAGACAGCTGAAGGAGAGAAATGGGTGGCACTGTGAAAGGCGATTAGGGTTCCCAGCGGTCGCCATGGTGCAGAGGATGATTGATGTGATTAATAAAGCTGTCGTGATCATTGCTCTCAGTGCCAATCTGAGAGTTACGCCGAGTATTTCCGCTCAGACACAGCGAATGTCTCCCACTGGCACCCTGAGCTCTTACCTAAACCCTCCCACCCAGTCGAGGTCCTCACTTAAACTTGGTGCCAGTAAATACACAACTCATCTAAATGAAAAAGCATTTCCATCTCTATATATCACATACAGTCTGCATTCACATACACTAGCATTCAAAATGTAGGAGTCTGTAAGATCTTTTTTTGAAAAAAAAAAGTGTCTTCTGCTCACCTGTTGGATTTATTCATATTAATAACAATTTAACGTCACTTTTACAAATGTGTTCTTGCTGAATTAAAGAATTAATTTCTATGTCGCTATGCAGTTTGATTAGCAAGAGGTTTCTAACAAAAAGGGCCTTATATGGGGCAATAAATCATTGTACCCTTGAGCAAACAATTAATTTCAAGTTGCACCAAGAAGATTATCTTTGGGGAAATGGTGCTAAATGGTGACTACTACTAGGATCGGACGGATTGCTCACTGTTATTTCCTGACATACACATCATATAGTCCCAAACCAAGTTCTTTTAGTCTGTTATTACTTGTGCAACCTTCGGCCACAGCGGGTTTTGGTCTCAAATCAAATGGAACATGTGACATGAGGGCCTAAACATTGAAAAACAAATAGGAGGTCTCACTTCATTGAGCAACCTAATGGGTATGTGAATTGAAAGCTGCGTTCAATTTTGTTTGTGTTTTCCCCTTGACATTTAAAGGGTAAAAAAATAACAAAATCACAATGCACACTTACTTAGGGTCTCCAAGTTGATCACAGCAACTTTTTTACCGAAGCCACACATCTTGAAAATGCATTTTTTCTTAAAAATCAATATTAATCTCAGAAGGTGAAAGCTCGTTTTTTTCCACTTGTTTCTCTATATGATGGCTTATTATGCATTCAGTGACTCAGATGAGCTATTGTGTCGAATGCATTGGAGTAATCACAAAGTTACCGTCTTATTGTCTGCAGCCTGGTCAAAGCGTGCAGGAAGGCTTGATCAATGGTGATATGAAGTGTAATTAATCCAGACTTGACCTGCAGGTCAGCAGATACCTGCAGGCGACTGAATGGAGTGGCTAAATATGCAATTAGAGTCTTTTGTAATTGCTTATGACCTCAACTGTCTGTTCTTGTTTGGACATGTCTAGTTCAGCAGTGCTTGAAAGGAAATTGAAAGGTTCTCGTATATGCAGTGCTAAACTTGCTTGAATTATAACGGTAATTGCAGAACTTCTTGAGGTGATGGTGCATGATTTTGTGCAGAATAGAGAGCTGATTACTCCTTCCTCGCCAGCAGAGAAGTTCTGGTCCATTACAAGAGAGAACAATTTAAGTCTTGAAAGATGCTGTTTAGTTACAAATCCAGCCATTATGTTTAGAAAATGAGCACAGCTAAGCTGTTCAGAGATGAAAATGCTGCTGCTAATGGCATGCTGTCACACCCCAAGGAAGAAAATTTACTTAGCCACTTCAATTCAAGTATGCTGGAGAAAAGAACTGAATAACAACAAACAAAAAGTATCAAACTGTATGAAAGGACGAATGATTATTAATACATAAAGGTATTAGATTCAACCGGACATGCTGTACTGTTTGGTTTTCGATTACTTTACCTCTGTGTAAGGTGCAGTGCCTTTAAAGATAGTTGTCAAAAAAGAAACTAAAGGCAAAGCTGACATGATTCCAGATGAGGTAATGTGTTTTGTTCAGGCTCGTTTTCAAAGCAGGCTGCTGGCTGAGCAAATTGAGGAAAAGCCCAGAGCAAGCTGGCCTCTAACTATCTACACAATAATACTGTCCATACCTGAAAGGAATGCTCCAGGTTCAGTATAAGTTAAGCTCAGTCGACATAGCATTATGTTGATTACCACAAAAATAATTTCCGCTTGTCCCTCCTTTTCAATAAAAAGAAAAGCAAAAATCTGGATTACAGCAAAGTACAACGAAAGTCAATGGTGCCAAACTGTAAATGTTAAAATATTGGGTTCAATATAGCAACAATATACATAAACAATGTGTGTTAATGTGATTTTGCTGTAAAAATAAATAAAATAAATAAAATATATTAAATAAAATAAATAAAAAATTGTAAAATGATTATTTTCTGAATATATATATATATATATATATACATATATATATACCCAGTAACAAAAATCTCCACAAAACAACGAAATTAGCACAACACAACTGAAACAAGCCACAATACAATAGAAACAAAGTCGCAACACAATGGAAAGAAGCCACAATACAACAAAATTAGCACAACACAACAAAAACAAACCGCAATACAACAACATTAGCGTAACACAACAGAAACAAGCTGCAACACAGCGAAATTAGAACAACACATCAACATTAGTCCTATGCGTTGTGCTGTGGTTTCGTTGTGTTGTGGAGATTTTGTTGATTTTGTTTGTGGCCAAAATTATTAGAACACATGACAGATCTGAAAATATTGACCTTTTTTGCCTCCAAAACATGATTTAATTTCATAATGTTCATGAAACATGCTCTGAGCATAACAAATATCAGATGAAGTGATTCATACTGTTTTTATCCACTTTTAACTTTAATATTTGGTATGTCTACCTTTTGAAGCAATTACAGCAGCACATATCTCTGGCATATAGCCAATATATTTCCTCAGAACTTAAACAGTAATGTTACCCCATGCCTTCTGCAACTCAAGCCAAAGGCTTTCCTTTGAATGTACAAAAGATCTGTCCAGTTTATTTTACAACTTGCCCCAAATTTGCTCGATGGGGTTGAGGTCCAGACTTTGAGGGGCCAGTCCATCATTTTCAATGTTCCAGCAGATTCCTTTTTGAAGAAAGATAATTTAAACAGCTCAAAGACACGTTTTAACAGAAGAATTCTGTTAGTTCTTTTATATTTTGGCTTTCAAATCCTCCAAAAATGGGTGACTGCAAGTGCCTCACTGTAACCTGTGACCAAAAAAAAAAAAAAAAAAAAACTTTTGAACAACACATCAACATTAGTCCTATGCGTTGTGCTGTGGTTTCGTTGTGTTGTGGAGATTTTGTTGATTTTGTTTGTGGCCAAAATTATTAGAACACATGACAGATCTGAAAATATTGACCTTTTTTGCCTCCAAAACATGATTTAATTTCATAATGTTCATGAAACATGCTCTGAGCATAACAAATATCAGATGAAGTGATTCATACTGTTTTTATCCACTTTTAACTTTAATATTTGGTATGTCTACCTTTTGAAGCAATTACAGCAGCACATATCTCTGGCATATAGCCAATATATTTCCTCAGAACTTAAACAGTAATGTTACCCCATGCCTTCTGCAACTCAAGCCAAAGGCTTTCCTTTGAATGTACAAAAGATCTGTCCAGTTTATTTTACAACTTGCCCCAAATTTGCTCGATGGGGTTGAGGTCCAGACTTTGAGGGGCCAGTCCATCATTTTCAATGTTCCAGCAGATTCCTTTTTGAAGAAAGATAATTTAAACAGCTCAAAGACACGTTTTAACAGAAGAATTCTGTTAGTTCTTTTATATTTTGGCTTTCAAATCCTCCAAAAATGGGTGACTGCAAGTGCCTCACTGTAACCTGTGACCAAAAAAAAAAAAAAAAAAAACTTTTTTGTTTCCCGTGAACACAATATATTTTATTTTTAAGAAACATATGGAACATTTTGGAACAGTAAACATGTCAGGTTAGAATTTTATATCAGCCATTTATCAGTTATCGGTCATAACATGAAAATATGATTTATCAGTACTGGCCAGAATTTGTGCATCCCTGATGAAAGCGTGATAACATGAGATAAATGGGTAAAAATCATTAACAATGTATATGACATTATTTTCCAGCAATAATATATATTTTAAACATTTATTTTAATTTTGTTCCTGACACAAATAAAAATGTTTATAAAAAAAAAAAAAACTTTTTTGTGATAAACAAATTTTGCTGAATAAACTTAAACCCAGAATATTCCTTTCATCCTTTCTTAAAAGGATAGTTCACCTAAATGAAAATTCTGTAACCATTTACTCACTCTCATATCACTGAAAACGTCTCAGGTTACTTATGTAACCATGGTTCCCTGAGCCAGTGACGTTATTCCCTAGTTAAGGCCTAGGCTACATATCCCAAAATACTTACTTGTTAGGGCCAGACTCCTGGGCCCGGGGTAGAGCTCAAGGCTTGGAATCAGGAATAGATTCCTTTAAGGGAATACGACCAAGAGCCTAGAATCATACTAGTCTTGGCCTGTCACACAGGGGCTACCGCA